>NW_020897948.1:1152580-1152675 GCF_003984885.1 Neopelma chrysocephalum
CATCTAAGAGAAGGTCACTCTAATCAAACCTACGTCCTGAGGACCTCACTGCCACCGTCCAAGCTTGCTCGGCCCTGGCAGATGAACCTCAGGAT
>NW_020897948.1:1152685-1216009 GCF_003984885.1 Neopelma chrysocephalum
CCTGGCAGATGAACCTCAGGATTAAAGGGTGGGTTCAGTTCCGCGCATACTGCATCTCACCTAAAAAATCCATTGCGCGGCTTGAAGGCTTTACCCACCTGCCAAAAGTCCTGTAGCGACGGGTGAGGGTCAAAACGGCAGGTGAAAGGTGCACTGGGAGCTGCAGACTCAACCCTGCATGCAGGCGGTTCAGGATATTGGTCATTTGAGACTGACGGAGATGAGAGTCTCTTGGGGCAGCACCCTGAACGTCCAAGCAGCCTTTTCAAGGACAGCACTGCTTGCTCCACTCGGAGAGGGGCCTAGAAAAGGTGGCCTAAACAAAGCTCATCTCCACCTTCACCCGGTTGGTTAACCACAGACCAACGGGCATCTTCTTCCAATGCGGTCGCACAAAGAGCAAAAGACAAAGGCATGCACCTGCCTCCAAAGGTGTACCTAAATTAACTCTAGCATGTTGGAACATCAGAACCATGCTCGATTCTGCGAATAGCGGACGTCCTGAGCGTCGTTCTGCCCTAATTGCCCATGAACTGGCTCGTCTCAACATCGACATTGCTGCTCTCAGTGAAGTTCGCCTTCACGAGGAAGGCAGCCTCAGAGAACATGGTGCCGGTTACACACTCTTTTGGTCAGGTAAGCCCAGAACCGAAAAACATCTCTCAGGTGTCGGCTTCATGATCAAAAACTCTATTGTCCCTAAACTCAAAAATCTGCCGACAGGTCACTCTGACCGCATTATCTCCCTACGCCTTCCACTACACAACAAGCAACACATTGTCCTCTTTAGTATATATGCCCCAACTCTCCAAGCTGACCCTGCTGAAAAAGATAAATTTTACACTGACCTGCACTGCCTTACCCAAAAGTTGCCCGCAGATGATAAGATCATTATCCTTGGTGATTTCAACGACAGAGTAGGTAAGAATTTTGAAGCATGGAAAGGAATATTAGGCAAGCATGGTGTTGGAAACTGCAACGATAATGGTCGACTTCTGCTAGAATTCTGTGCGGAGCAACAGTTTACCATCACTAATACTATCTTTCAGCAGAAAAATAGTCTGAAGACTACCTGGATGCACCCCAGGTCTAAGCATTGGCACCTCATTGATTATTTCTTGGTGTGATGGACAGATGTCCACGATGTCCACCATACCCGCGTGATGCCCAGTGCAGAATGCCAAACAGACCATCAGCTTGTGCGCTGTAAACTCAACTTCAATCTCAAATTCAAACCCAAAAGGAGCAGTATCCCAAGGAGAAGACTCCAAGTTAACAATCTCCAATCAGCCACAGTAAGAGAAAGATTCCAGGCAAACCTTCAAACTAGGCTCGAAAACCATTCCACAGATTCTGCAGATTCCTCTCCTGAAACAATTTGGCATCATATTAAAAGCAGCATCCTGCAGTCCTCTGAAGAATCCTTAGGGTTCTCCCTCAAGAAGAACAAGGACTG
The DNA here is from genome assembly GCF_003984885.1 of Neopelma chrysocephalum. Classification (NCBI taxonomy): domain Eukaryota; kingdom Metazoa; phylum Chordata; class Aves; order Passeriformes; family Pipridae; genus Neopelma; species Neopelma chrysocephalum. The sequence continues at coordinate 1,154,142 of NW_020897948.1, forward strand.
GTTTGATGAAAACAATCAAGAAATCCAGGAATTGTTGAGGAAGAAGAGAACTGCCCACCAAGCACACCTTGCACTGCCATCCTGTCACGCTAGAAAAACAGCCTTTCGTCTTGCATGCAGCAAGCTCCAACAGAAACTCCGTGACATCCAGAATAAGTGGTGGACCGATCTAGCTGCAAAAACTCAACTATGTGCAGATACAGGGGATCACAAAGGATTCTCTGAGGCCCTGAAAACAGCATACGGGCCTACATACCAAGTCCAAAGCCCACTACTCAGTGCAGATGGTCAAACGCTTCTGACAGATAAAACCTCCATTCTGAATAGATGGTCTGAACATTTTCAGACTCTTTTCAGTACCAACCGTGTAGTCCAAGACTCAGCCATTCAGTCCATCACACAACAACCGGTGAAATACGAATTGGATACTGCCCCCACTTTAGGAGAAACCCTCAAGGCCATACAGCAGGTGAAAATCGGCAAGGCAGCTGGGGTTGATGGAATCCCACCTGAAGTCTGGAAACATGGGGGCCTTGCACTCCATGCTAAATTTCATGAGCTTGTGGTGCGCTGTTGGGAACTAGGCGAACTACCTTCAGACCTTCGTGATGCAGTCATCATCACCTTGTATAAGAAGAAAGGTACTAAATCAGACTGCTCAAATTACCGTGGTATTACTCTGTTCTCCATTGCTGGCAAAATCCTGGCAAGAACACTCCTGAACAGACTAATACCCGCTATAGCAGAAGGAATTCTACCTGAAAGTCAGTGTGGTTTCAGAGCCAACAGGAGCACCACAGACATGATATTTGTTCTCAGACAACTGCAAGAGAAGTGTAGGGAACAGAACAAAGGTCTCTATGTAACCTTTGTCGACCTCACCAAGGCTTTCGATACTGTGAGCAGAAAAGGTCTTTGGCAGATTTTGGAACGTCTAGGTTGTCCCCCCAAGTTCCTTAAAATGATCATCTCACTTCATGAGGATCAGCATGGTCAAGTCAGATATGGCAACGCACTTTCTGAGCCCTTTCTAATAAAGAATGGTGTGAAACAAGGCTGTGTTCTCGCTCCTACCCTATTCACAATCTTTTTCAGCATGATGCTCCAAAGGGCCACGGCAGACCTCGATGATCAGGACGGTATCTACATTCGATATCGTACTGATGGAAGCCTATTCAACCCAAGGCGATTGAAGGCCCACACCAAGACCTTAAACCATCTTGTCCGGGAGCTGCTTTATGCTGATGACGCCGCCCTTGTCGCTCACACAGAAGCAGCTCTGCAGCGTTTAACATCCTGCTTTGCAGAGGCTGCTGAGCTCTTTGGGCTGGAAGTCAGCTTAAAGAAGACAGAAGTTCTCCATCAACCTGCACCTCAGGAAGTCCCCCACCATTCCCACATCACCATCGGCCAATCAGAGCTCAAATCAGTCCAACAGTTTAATTCCCTGGGCAGCCTCATCTCCTGGGATGGTGAGATTGACGGGGAGATAGACAATAGGTTAGCAAAGGCATACAGTGCTTTTGGAAAGCTTCATAAAAGAGTTTGGCGTAATAAACACTTGAAGAAAAGTACCAAGATCAGTGCTTACAGAGCCATAGTGCTGTCTACTCTTTTATATGGTTCCGAATCATGGGTCATCTACCGCCACCACCTGCGTCTCCTAGAACGCTTCCATCAACGCTGCCTCCGTACAATCCTAAACATCCACTGGTCAGATTATGTGACCAATACATCTGTTCTAGAACAAGCAGCAGTCACAAGTATTGAGGCCATGTTGCTGAGAACACAGCTGCATTGGGCAGGGCACGTCTCCAGGATGAAGGACCAACCACCCCCTCCCTAAGATCCTGCTCTATGGTGAACTTGCCTCCGGCTGCCGCAAGAGAGGAGCCCCGAAGAAAAGATACAAGGACTCCCTGAAACAACATCTCAGCCTTGGCCACACTGATCACCATAACTGGTCTACTCTGGCCTCCAATCGGGAGGTCTGGAGACACACCATCTATAACGCTGCTGATGCTTTTGAGAAAGCTGCAGGATCACCCTTGAGGAGAAAAGACAACGCAGAAAGAATCGAGCCTTGCAGAATATACCACCTAAGGAGTCTTTCTGCTGTGCCTTTTGCAACCGGACGTGCCTGTCTCGTATTGGCCTTTTTAGCCACCAACGCGCTTGCAACAAACGTGGGTAGAGCCCTTCCCAAATCTTCGTTCGCGAAGCCCAGCCATGGTGATATTTTGACCCTAGAAGAAACAGAAAACTAATCCCAGATTGAAATGAAATCACTAAATGGGATGCTGAGTCAGAATTCAGGTTATGGCACCTCCATGTTACTCTGGTGTTGTAGGACTCTGCTTTCAGGAAACCGAACCTGCTTTTCTCAGAAGTCCTGTACTCATGTGGTCCTCTCCTTCCTGCTTTCCTCACAGCTTTTCCAAGTTCCCCTTGATTCCTGGTGGTTCCTCTCCCACTGGTACCTCCAATCCTCACTGGAGCTCCCAGGGTTAATATAGAAATAACAAACGCACCATTTGGTCGTGATTTCTGTGGGTTTACTGTTTAAGCATTTATTCTATGTTGTGTCTCTTAGTTTGGGTTGCACTTAGCAGCCTTGGTGATAAGATAAAAAAATCTTTATGTGGGAATTTTCTAAGTTTAGAGAAACCCAAACACTACGAGACATGAAAGACAGGCTGAGAGAAGCACGAGGTGGCTTGGCTGGAGGCCTCCATGCTTGGTTCCTATTCTGCTTTCTTTCTTTACCGTCCTCCAGCATCTCTCTCCTCACTGCCTCTTCTCTTGTTCCTGCCTCAGGTTTTCATTCATCCCTTTCCTTCCTGGTTTTCTGGTTTTCCAATTACCGGTTTTGGCCTGAGCTGACAGCTTAGGGAAGAAAAGAAAAGGTAAATGTTAGCCTTGTTCTTGAACAAAAACATGGTTTTCTGAAGTTCTGAAGGCAAACAAAGGCAATTTCCTTAGAAATCTAGATCCTTCCTCCTCGCTGCAATACTCCTTGGAAGTGCTGGCTCCCAGTGTCCTCCATAGCCACCGAGTTCCCCCTACCCATCACTGGCTCCTGCTCCCTCTGCTTCCCCCAGCAAATCCCTGGCCCTGGGAGCCTCAGCTGCAGGAGTTGAGCTCAGTACCCACTGCACTGCAAGACCCAGGACCTGCAGCCACATGCCCTTTCTGGACCACAGTGGTTGGGAACTGCAGGTATCCAGAAATCCCAGCATCCTGAGGACCTTCCGCTTCTCACTCTGTGTGCCCCATTCCCTCCCCCAGGCCCCTCCCCAGACCCAAGCACCGGATCTCCTCTCCATGGTTCCTCCCATGGAAGGAGGAACAATCTCTTCCTCCTCACCGTCACCTTCTCTTCTTACTTTTGTTCCTGAAGCATCGAGTTGAAAGCCCAGTGGTACATCAGTAGTGGAGACTGTTTCTAAGGTATCAAGTCACACAGACCATGGCACGTGAGGGTAGAAGCATGCAGGAGTCTTTTGTGAAGTCTGGCAAAAGCTGGGATAAATACCTCCTGCATCTGAAGAGCCAGGCAGGTTCTGCAAAGTGTGGTTGCTCTGACATGCTCAAGAACTTGTTTGATATAGCCTGATCTGTAAGAAAGAGCAAGAGAGGTTGCTCTGCTGTGCCTTGGATGGACTTTCCACCCTCAGCACCAAGCTGAGACTGGAGAAAGACACTAACTTGGGACATCTCCGTGGGGCTAAGGAAAGCCACAGGCCGTGGGGAAACTCCAGAACTCTATAACCCATCAGTGCTGAAGGCAAGAGGGGGAAGGACTGAAGAGGGGACATCCACAGAAGCTCGAGGCAGTGTCCCATTGCCCCTGCACTGTGCGATGGGAGCTGCAGGCTGTGCCAGTTTCAGCAGAGATTTGGTGGTGCCCAGTTTGGATCACCAGCCCCACAGGCAGAGCAGGGGTCACTAAGACATTATAAGGCACCTCATTAACACTCATTAAGGCATATCTAACTCCTGTGAGGTATTGCTAATGGGCAGCAACAGAGGTGGGGGTGCACCAGTGGACACCACGCCAGAGTCCAGCCCTGAATGCCTCCAGCTCTCCCAGCCTGTCTCCCTAGCAGAAGTGCTTCAGCCCTCAGGGCATCTCTGTGGTCCTTCCTCCTCTTTTTCCAGTCCCAGGAGCCTGCCCAGAGCCTGTCCAGCCATCCCTCATCCACCAATGCGTGCCACTATTACAGCAAGGGAGAGCAGTGCAGATGGCATGAGGAAAACAGCAACACACACAATCTGGCCAGGGAAAGCTGATAGGAAGCAGAGTCCTTGGGAGAGCTGAGCAGAGCAGCAGGTGGAGGTCCCTGCACCAGCCATGTTGGGGGATGAGAGAGAATGGTCTCCAGCTTGGAAACGCCCCAGGGCACACTTATGACATTTGTTCCTTGATCCCCAGCCCCTCCGAAGTCTGGCTGTGTGAAGCTTGTGTTACAGCCAAGAGACTTCCTGCTGTAGCATGTAAAAATGAGGCTGTAATGGGGGACTGGGAGCCCCCGACTTGGTGGGTGGCATAGCCAAATCACTTCCCCCATCTGTGCATTGGTGTGTCCACCAGTAAAACAACAGGAGACACAACTCTGCCTTCCTTTCAAATGGATGGAAAACACCATCTCTGAGCTGTGCAAACACTACATGTTCAAGACATATCCTATAGGGAGAAACACAGGAGCCTTTCTCTTCTCAGGACTGTTTCCCAAAGCAGGTGCTGAGTGTGTCTGGGGAAGCAGCCTGGGCAGCGGTCACATTCCCAGCTGAAATACTGGGAACAGAGCAGTGCAGCACTCTCATCATAAAACTGTAGTCTACTCAGAGAAGCCTAAAAAAACTGGCAGGAAATTACAGGCATTACATGAACAGACATGCCATTTGGAATACAGCCATGTTTGAGCAGCTATCAAAGCTGTCAGAAAACAGGGAAGAGTTAAATGTAAGATGTGAATGAGAGTCCAGAGAGAGAGAAAAAACAGAGGGAAATGGGAGAGACTCTGAGTGCCAGATGTCGGCTGTCAGAGTGGGTTCCCATGCAATGGGAAATACAATGACATGTCCAAATGGAGACTGTAAGCAAGGTAGGAAGGTCCAGTTTGCAGCCAGGAGGTGCCAGGCTGAGGGCTGGCTGTGCCCACTTTTTCCCTTGGCACTTGACCACATTTTTAGTGATACTTGTTAATTTTTTTCCCATTAATCCTTGTCTCATTCCATGGATGGGGAGGACTCCCCTGGTGAGAAACCAAGGAGAGGGAGCTGTCCTTTGTCTGAAGGAGCAGCAGGAATGCATGGAGCTCTGCCCTGAGATGGATAATGAGCCAGTCAAGAGTATCCTGGTTGGAAGGCAAATTGATGTGCTCCTGGTGCTCAGGTGATGTGCTCCTGGTGCTCAGGTGATGTACTCCTGAATGTCTGCTATAGACTTCCATATCAGGAAGCAGAAGATGAAGTTTTCTTCAGACACCCGGAAGAAGGCTCCTGTTTGCAGAGCATGGTCCTCATGGAGGACCTTAACGCCTGTGATACCATCTGGAGGGACAGCACAGCAGGGCACAGGCAATCTGGGAGGTTCCTGGAACACTCTGGCAAGAATTTCCTAAAAGATCCAAAGAGGGAAGACACTGATAGACCTGTAAACATGTTGAGGAATGTGAAGGATGAGGGCAGCCTTGGCTGAAGAGAACATGGCATGGTGGAGGTTAGAGTCCTGAGGGAAGGGAGCAGAGAAAAAGGTTGCGAAAAATGGTAGGGCCTCATGTAGTCGTAGCTGGTTCATATTTGAGATATCAATGTAGCCGTTAAGTTCTGTATTTAGTGACTAGTCAAGGCCATAGGGCATGTGACAGTAGATGGCCCAAATCGACTCCCTCAGTCTCCCTCTGCGCCCTGGCCAGGCCTAAGGGAAAACCAATAGAGGAAGAAAGCCAGGTTGTTTTTCCTCACCAGTTGAATGATGTCAGCTGGTTTGTTTAACACTATATAAGCTGGACCCTCTCACAGCTAAGATGGAGGCTTCACCTGCGGGTGGACACACTGCATAAGATTTCCCAGTTACTGGGAAGAGGTTCTCCAGACCTTCGCTGTGACCGGCACCTTTCCAGCTGAAGTGTCATCTGGATGATGACAATTACATAGTGTAACTGGTGAGGTATCTCTCTCTTAATCACTGTAAGTCTTTCTCTGTAGTAATGATTAGATGCATTGCTAAGTGTATTCTTTCATAAGTCACTGCTTCTTTTGTGATTATTTACTGTCTTGCACTCTAGTAAACTTTTACACTTATGCTTTAAAGTTGGTGTCTTTGTTCCTTCAATCCATCCTCATTACTGGGGGAGGGAGAGGGCAAAACATATTGGCAAAACAGCAAGTAACCAAGTAAAAGTAGCAGGGGCTTGAACAAGGCAGTCCTGACAAAACCCAGGCATAAAGAGGAGGTGTAGAAGAGGTGGAAGCAGGGAGGACAATGCATGGGGAATCCAAAGACACTGTCCAGGTGTGTTGAATGGGGTCAGGAAAGCCAAAGTCCACCTAGAGCTGAATCCGGCAGGGAACAAGAAAGGCAACAAGAAAGGCTTCTACAGGTACACCAGCAGCTACAAAGGAGATGGAGGGACTGGAGCATCTCTCATATGAGGGAAGGCTGAGAGAGCTGCGACTGCTCAGCCTGGAGCAGAGCAGCCTTGTGAGGGATCTTATTAATGGATATAAATAACTGAAGCTGGGTGCAAAGGGGATAGATCCAGGCTCTTTCCAGTGGTGCCCAGCACCAGGAGAAAAGGTAGCAGACACAAACTGAAATACAGAAAATCCTTCCTAAACATTAGAAAGAGTTGTTTTACTGTGAGGTTGTTGAACACAGGAGTGGGTTGTTGAGAGGGGCTGCAGAATCTTCATCACTGGAGCTACTCAAAGCCCATCTGAAGATGGCCCTTATCGATCTGCTCCCCTTGGCCATGCTTTGGGAGGGGTTTGAATTATGGAATCACTGAATCATTTAGGTTGGAAAAGCCCTTTAAGATCATCAAATCCAACCATTAACCCAACACCTTGTTCATCACTAAACCATATCCCCGCATACCACATCCACATGCCTTTTGAACACTTCCAGCGGTGGTGATTCCCTGGGCAGCCTCTTCCAATGACTGACCACTGTTTCTGTGGTGAATTTTTTCCTACTGAAGACAGCTCTAGCACTGCTTTCTAACCTCAGCAACTCTGTGGATCTTTGTTTGGTCAAGTAATTTATCTAACATCACCAGATACGTAAAGAAAGGGCTGTGGATCCTCTGTGATACAGGAAGAGACCCCACTCCTCTGGTGGTCTTCCAACCTCTTCAGCTCTGCCGATACATGGCTGTGGTGTGCAGGATCCCAACTCCAGCCTCCCCTGGAGAGATGGATGCATGTCCTGCCACCAGCACAGACTCTGGTCCTGCCATGCTGTGAACACAGTCAGCAGGTTGTGTCATTCCAGCTGGGACACTCCTCCTGCCACACCGGAGCCTCCCTGAGACATGGCTCTGACTCCCTCCCCACACACATGCAGTGGTAGGTTCATTGCAAGGTTTTAGGCTGCTGTCCACTGAGCAACTCAGGAATTGTTTTCTTTTTCTCTTCCTGCTCCAAGGCCCATTTTTCAGGACTGGAAATACCCCCAAAACACCCCAGTAAGGTTCTAGAGGTATGGAGAGAGCCCAGCTCAGGTATATCATGTCAGTAACTTGTATTAAATTAATAGAGAAAGGGTCGATCTGAATCATGAGCACAGCCAGAGGTGTGGAAGGGAGAGGAGTGTTCTCAGAAAGGCGGGTCAGCTGAAAAAGAAGGGCAAGTGCCTGCAAGGAGGAAAAGGGGCTCTGATGCCACTGAAGTGCAGGGACTGCCTCGCTGGAGCAGAGGTCAGTCCTGGACAGCTGCTCTGGGCTTCAGGGAGAGGGTCAGGAGTGGCTCTGGCCCTCATCAGAGAGGTGGGGTAATGCTGTATTGACACAGCAAAGACAGTGTGGATTGAAGAGAACAAAAACCACAGAGTCAAGTCTGGCCAGATGTGCCAGACCTCTAGGTTGGGAGAAGAGGAAATGTAGAGGTAATTAAGGCCTATAAAAGAACATTCAAAAAATCCAGATCCATCTTAAGTGAGGGCAAAGGGGGTTAACTGCAGTCATTAAGGGGAATACTCATGAGAAAACGAGGGAACTTTGGCCTGTTTTGATCTTGTTTCTGCTCATACCAGAGTTAAATCATTAAGCGTGAATGGGATCTGCTTCCCTGCCATCCCTGAGCACAACAGCCTTGTACCAAGGTCAGTGGTAGAGAGAGCTGGGTTACATAGGGGGAAACTGAGGTATGGCAAGGGGGTGGTACAAACATGGGTCATTCTCCACCTCCTGTGAACTAGCCTGTCCATGAGGTCATGGTGTTTAGGGGTTGGTAGAAGCAGCTCCCTTACACTTGCTCTCCTTCTCTCTCAAAATAAAGAGGATGACAGGGGGACTGGACCAGCCCAGTGCTGTCTCCTCCCACATCTTTGGGATGATTTATGATGATCCTTCCCTGCAGAGCCTTGCACCCTGCCAAGGTCCCTTCAGCATAAAGGGCCACTGTGCTGTAGCTTCTCCCAGCTTACGGCAGGGGAGATCTCACACTGCTGTTGTCTTGGGCATGATGGTTGGGAGACATGAATAAAAACAGTATTCAGCTGTGACACCAGAGAGCAAGGAACCAGAACATTCAACCACGGTATTCACAACCTTATAGAGTTTGCTGGGCTGCTGCTTTTCCAGTTGGCTCGCTCCAAAGGCACGGCCTCAGGGCTACACCCCTAAGCACCTGTGCAAGCAGGCTCATAACCCCTCCTGATGCCAGGAGGATCATGCCCTCCTCTCACCCAGGTGCACTCATTTGGGCTGGCTTTCAGGGCTCCCCAGTTGTGACGTGATGGGGAAATATTCACAGCAGCACTCAGGGCCAGCAGCCTCTCACTGTTACCCCAGACACAGCCCAGCAAACCCAAACTGTGGGTATGGGTGTTGTGCCCCAGGTGACCTCCCCGTCCCAGGTGGCTTTCAGTGACATCCTGAGAAGAGGCAGCCAGCTGGGCTGGTTCAGTCAAGGACACCCCAGCAACTGCCACCCATCAAGACTGGCAGGGCAGAAGGTGAGGGTGATCTCCTGGCACCCTGAGGAGGGCACTTTCATGCTCACCTGAGCTCACCTGGCCAAGCCATCCACTTTTCCAGCCAGACGACATGGCTCGTGGTGCTTCCAGCTTTGAAGGATTCCCAAGTCAAAGTCCAGGCTCTCAAAAACAGGAGTTATTTTGAACTGAGTAGTCTTTGGACTTTTTAAATTCCTCTTCTCATTTCTAAGACCGCAATTTTCAATCACCTCAGAAGTTCAAGAGCACAAGCACTGGAGTGGCTTCTCCTAAGGAAAAACCCTCAAGATGAAGCTGTGTTCTCCATTCCTGGGGAAAGACAACAGCTGGAGATGTGGCTTTTGCTCCTCCTCATCTGGAGTTTAATCTGCATTCACAACCAAGGTCACCTCAGTCAGCACTGGGTTTGAAAGGTGACATGGTGACAAACCCTCTCTCCTGTGCAAGGCCAACGGCAGTTGAACTGGTGCCACCAAGGCCCCTGCTCAGCTGCATTCCAAGAGCTGACCAAAGCAGTCCAGCAGATCAAGTTGGAAAACTAACTCCTTCAGTCCATATCCCATAAATCTAAATAAGGGATCACAGTTTGTTTACCAATTCCCTACACTGTGGATGATTGTGAATCACTCACCGGTTCAAGTGTAGGTTTTGATGTGCAAGAGGAGCATGTGCTGTTCACAGAAACAGCTCCAATGTCAAAATCAACAACCAACAGCCTAGAATTGATGGGGGTTTCATCCTTGGGGCTCTCAAGCTCAGGAGGAAACATTGAAGGGAACACCCCCCTATATAAGGGCTGCACAATTCAAGGTGCACTAAGAACAATAACCCACATGCAAGGAAACTATTATCTTAACCCCAGGTGATGAAGTGGCCACCAAGGGATGGCCATGCTGTAGGGTGAGGTCAGTGGTCCCACACAGGGGACAATGACCTCAGGGAACAGGGTGACAGTGCTCAGAGACCATTTGACCTCTGCAGAGCAGCTGAGTGATGCAAATGCCATCCCCTCTGCCTGAAACAGGTGGTGGAGAGGAAGTAAGAACAATCTGGTTTGCCTTTTTTTGTTGAATTATCTCCTAAATAAGAAGCTAAGTAAAAGAGGAGACTGGGATTTTCATTTTACAGTGAAATAAGGTACATTTTGCAAGTTGCACAAAATCAAACTGACAAGAACTGCTCATTGAGAGTGTCGGATTAGTGAGGTGTTGTGCATTAAAGTGTTTGGAAGCATGAATTGCTCTGAAGAGCTCGGTGTTGCTCTAACTCCGTCTGCTTTCCCCAGCAGCAGGGTTGTCATTTGCAGCTGTGTTTGTACTTGTCCGCTGGTGACTGATTCCTGTGCTGCTCATGGCTCCAGAGGAAACCTAAAGATGGATGCAGATTTTCCCCATCAGGTAACATGGGGTGCCCACAGCTTCCTCTGGAGCACCTGGTGATGGGCAGTGGCCGTCACGTCACTGGCCTCTCCAGACCAGGAACCAAATTTGTGCTGGGACTCTGGGGGAGCTCCATTAGTGCTTCTTTCCCAGCAGAACCCACAGCAGTTTGCTCCCATGGGGTGAGCAGCCTGGCGAGTAGCCGGCAGCTTCCTCCTCCCCTCCTCAAGGGGTGCTGTTACCCACTCACTGCTCCGGGCGCAGGGGAGCTGGTGTTCCCATCGGAAAGGAGCCTCTGCAAAAGGCAGCAGGGTGAAAACAAGGCTCCATTTTCCTGTTCCCAGGCTGCTCTCCAGAGCCTTTCTGTGCCCCATGCCTGGGTGTCTGGCAGGCAATTTACACCACAGATGATCTGAACATGCAGAGAACCGCTAGCACCACAGCCTTGCTGGATCTGTGCAGGGAAAACTTCCTCTGGAAACACTAGGGCTCCCTCCAGCCTGCCCTCCTTCCCAGGAGGGCTGTGCAGGGACACAGGATTTGCTCTGTGCTCCAGGCTCATCACCCCAGCATGGCTCATCTCCAGGCAGTGCTTCCAGCTCTGGGCAGTGGAAGGTTCAGAGCTCTCCAGCCCCTGGAAGGCACCTGGTGATAGTTCATGCAGAGAGGAAACTGAGGCAGGAGTGAAGTGACTTGGCCAAGGGGTTCCTTGAGCCTCATATCAGTGTTCAAAAAAAGCGTGGCTGTGGCAGCTGGGGACATCAGTTAGTGGTGGGCTTGGCAGCGCTGGGTTAATAGTTGGACTAGATCTTAGAGACCTTTCCAACTTTAATGATTCCATGATTTTATGGGTTTTTTTCTTCCTTTCTGGCCCAGCTCCACCAAAACACAATGCCTGGTACTCAGCATTATCCACACTCACTGCAGCAGAGCTGGCAGCGTGGGGAGCACCACTCTGCCCACCTCAGCATGGCCTCAGTGCTGTCCTTCCTGACAGGTGAGGGGAAAGGAATCCCTGGGAGCCCTGGAAGAGAGAAGGGAGAAAATATGGAAGGGAGAAAATATGATAATCAAATCCTGGTCATTAAAATGTGAGGTTTGCTTCAGTTTCCTTCTCTCTCAATCTGGAGGGATTAGCACCAGCCAGATAAGAGACCTGTCAAGGCACTTCCAGCAGCGCTGCTTAGCCTGGCCTCCAGCTGACTTCCAGCCAGGATGATTTCTGAGAGACCAGCATCTCCCTGCAGCACCCTCTGAAAATATAACAAAAAAGGAGGGTTAGGGAGGAAGCTGTTCTGGAAGCTTTTCTTACACTAAGAATGGCTCTCCATTAGCGACACTGCTGGGCCCTGACAGCCATGTCCCCATCTCACCTGGGAGCACTGCCAGCACAGCGACATTTCCACAGATCCTCACAGCCTGCCAGGCTTCCGGCACGCACAGAGCATGGCCCAGCGTGGTCCCTGCCCCAGCATCCTCCCAGGACACGTGCCACAGGGCAGGAAGATTTGGGGCAGCCATGCTCTTCCCGGAGTGCAGATGTGGAGATGGAGCAAAATGCAACCTTGAGCCCTGGGAAAGTGCTGTTTGGACTCTCAGAACAACACGTTTTTTTTTCTCAGCTAGTACAGGGGCTCTTTTCCCAGGGGTGCTGCTCTTGGCTACCAGGGCTCTCAGCAGCCTTTCCAGCCTGCCTCTGCCAAGGCATGGGAGGAATTATCTTGGGTTAAAGCCAAGCTCTTCACCAAGCTCCAGTAACACAGAATCATAGAATCCCAGAATGGTTTTGGGTTGGAAAGGACCTTGAAGCTCATCTTGTTCCTCGCCCTGCCATGGGTAGGGACACCTTCCACTATCCCAGGTCACTCCAAGCCCCATCCAACCTGGCCTTGAACACTTCCAGGGATGGGGCAGCCACAGCTGCTCTGGGCAACCTGTGCCAGTGTCTCCCCACCCTCCAGGGAACAATTTCTTCCTGATATCCAGTCTAACCCTGCCCTCTGTCAGTGGGGAGCCATTCCCCCTTGTCCTATCAAGGAGCTCCAGCAGGGATCAGGAGGCTGCAAGGACCATTGCAGGATGGCAGCGCTGTCACTCCACTGGATCACAGACACTCGTTACAGTGTCTGTCCGGGCAGAGTTGGGGTTGGGAGTCCCACAGGGATCAGGGTGATCAGCCACGGTGGAAAGCAAGGACAGCCCCAGGTGTACTGGGGCAGACAGGAGAGGTAGGTGATGCCCCTACTCAGCACAGCTCTGCTGCTGCTTCTCTGGAACCCCAGCTGGTGCTGTCCCAGCACAACAGCACCATACTGGGAGGCCACATACCTGTAGGTGCCATGTCCCCAAGCACAGGGCACAGAGGGCTGCTGGGGCTTTTCTGTGTGAGTTAAATGTGTCAGGATAGGGGGTCAAAGGCTCCTTTTCTGTTTCTCTACCTTGCAGCTGCTGATGTGAAGAGCAGCAGCATCGCTGCAACAGTGGATGGCGTTCAGAGCTCTGCCGGGAAGGGGCACAGCTCAGCTGTGCCAGGGCAGGTGGGAACCATGAGCATGGACAGAGGTGCGAAGGTCTAAGGATGGGGGGAAGAGGTTGATGCCAGCTCTGCCCGTGGCTGTGCCCCTCCAGCACTCCCTCCCTCCAGCTGCACCATGGGGATAACACCCAGGTTGGGAGTTCTTGCCAATACCAAAGCAAGGCCAGCAATCCTTGCTCTCAGCTGTGGAGCCATCCAAATACCCACTGGGAAATAAATGTTAGTCCAACTGTTCAGAGCCTCTGAGCCCCTTTTGGGCTGTCTCTGCCCACTCTCAGTGCTGAAGGCTGCCAGGAGCAAAGGCAGCCTTGTGCATGCTGTGGCACAGGTGCAGCCTGTTCTTTCCTTTCTCCTTTCCTTTCTTTCAGCATTCATCCTTCCTAGTGTCCTGCAGCCCTAAACAGCTGTATAAGACTTCCAGTGCAGACAATATTCATACAAACCACATCTGGCCCCCTCGGACCAACCTGTGCATGGCACTCGGGGCAGGCTCTGGGCTTCTCCAGAAGCTTCCAGAGATTTCCTGGCTTTTACTGACCTGTCCAATCGCTGCAATGAAGGCAAGACTCATTGTCCCTGTTTTACAGGGAAGGAGCCATAGGGTTGTGTTTTAAGTAAGGCCTGAGATCATGGGTGCCTCTTGATCTGGGTCCCCAAACTGCAACTGGCTGAAGTCTCCCTCTCTGCCTCATCTTCAGTGTCAGACAAACCTGGCACACACCAACTGCAATTGTACCTGGCCAAAGCAAAGCAGTGACCATGGCCACTCAGATCTGTCATCCAGAGCCCATCCCCACAGGGACGGAGCCCTCTGAGGGCCATGCTAAATGCTGAGAGCTAAGGAGAAAGTTCAGGCAGGAAGATCAATAAATTGTCATTTTAAAAGGAAGTCTCGGTAGGAGAAGCTGCCTCAGCAGACAGGAGAAGGTGGCTGGCCACATCATTTGGGCCCTGCACAGAAAGAAAGACATTGAGCATGCCCAGAGAAGGGAATGGAGTTGGGAAAGGGTCTGGAGCACAAGTCTGATGAAGAGCAGCTGAGGGAGCTGGGGGTCTCAGCCTGGAGAAAAGGAGGCTCAGGGAGTTCGGTGGATGTTGGGCTCTTCTCCCTGGTAACAAGCGACAAGATGAGAGGAAACAGCCTCAGGTTGTACCAGAGGAGGTTTAGGTTGGGGATTAGGGAAAACTTCATGGAAAGGGTGGTAAGGCAGTGGCACAGGCTGCCCAGGGCAGTGGTAGAGTTACCATTCCTGGATATAGGGGTAAATACCCTTTTTCTAGAAGATTTTACTACAAGGAATCAGTTATTTTGCCTAGGAAAAGGTTTCCTGCCACTTTCTCAAGACAGTTGCTGTTCTCTCCCCCCCATTACAGAGAGATTCTCTCTCTGATATGTGAGGAGAGAGATAACGTTCACGGATATGTTACAGGGCCATCACGGCCCAGAGAGAGCCACGGGTGGGGGGGCAGCAATAAAAAAGCCTGAAGAAGGAACAGGAGGCATGCCTTCTCAGGCTCAGCACTGTTTGCAGCTGGTGCAGCTTTGTGAGTTTTGTAGTGCTCTCGACTTCAGAATAAACCTTTTTGGATTCTTTACACTGCCTTGGCATTTTTGAGGGTACCTGTGTGTATCTTACCTCACGCTGGAAGTGTTCACAAACCATGTGGATGTGGCACTTAGGGACCAGGTTTAGTGGTGGCCTTGGCAGTGCTGGGTTAATGATTGAACCTGATGATATTCGAGGGCTTTTCCAACCTCAGCGATTCCATGACTTGGTGCTTTAGGTGAGGTACTCCCAGAGTTTCAAAAGCCTCTTCATGCTGGTAGGTAGATGTTAACCAGTCTCCAAGGTGCAGCACAGATCACCTTCCCTTCCCTTTTTTGTTCTGGGCTCTTGTCAAGATGAGCTGGGATTGTGATACTGAAACACAGTTCTTATGTCCAAGTTCATCTGTCCCTATCAAAGGAGAATGGAAGCAGCTAATGAAAGATTTAATTGCCATGTCCAGAGGGAGAGCAGGAGTTACCTCTTTCCAAAGTCCCCAGGCAGCATCAGGAGTGTGGAGGGAGCTTGGGCTCCCTTTGATATGATAATTTTACCGCATAGGAGAGATGCAAACACAGTCAAAGGGGCTGAGGAAAATCAGACAGGCACAGGAAGGGCTGGAAAACCAGTGTCATACCTCCTGGTTTCTTCTTCAGCATAAGGGAGGTGTAGGTAACTAATAGGCAAATCCCTGGAGTGCATGGATGCTCTTCCCAAGAGGCAGGGACCTGCCCCAGCATCCAACGCTGTTTCTTCAGCCCTCACTGCCACTGTTCCCACCCTTGGAAATGATGGACATCAGAGAGGACAGTGATGGTCATCTGCCACAAGGCCTGTGAGCTGTAGAAAACCTGCCGAGAACCTTGTGGAAACACCCAAAGGAAGCGGACTGTCACCTGGACAGGGACCTTACATCATCACTGCTGGGTACACATGACACTCAACCTGTGCACAGGGACCCAGTGATCAGTCTCTGAAATGTGGCAGCAACCTGCAACAAGGAGAAGTCCAGAGATTTTCCACCTGAAGCCAGAGGAGAGAGGGAAGCAGGATGAGCATTTTCCAGAAAATTCTGGAAATTCACTTGAAATTCTTCCTAAGGCATCCTGGCAAAAGGAAAAAAAAAAGGCACATTTGTATTTTCACCCCCCCCGAAAAAAAAATTTGCAACTGTATATTCTAAAAAACTTGGTACACTTTATTCCAATATTTTAAAATGTTACATTATTATATAACTCAAAATAGAAAATATGCTCATGGAATAAAAAGGTGCTTGAAAGGAAGAATTTTTAAGAACTTTTCTCAAAACCACAAGTCACTGACATCAACAATTCATAGAGAAAGTCTGATTTCAGTGAAGCATCTTCCAGAGAAATGTCACAGAGGAAAATATTCCCCCTGTGCAGGCTGGGTTACCTCAGGTCTTGAGGTGGCTTGAGGGGTTCTCCTGTGCCCTGAGTGAGGGGTGAGGGAGAGGGGGCTGCACTGTGCTCCCTGCAGCTGTGCTGTACAGATGTGGGCAAGCAGAGGAGGTGACTGCCCCAGGGGGGTGGCACTGAGTGCTGCTGCCTCACAGGTGCTGGTTGGCACTTGCCAGTGGGTCCTGCCCTTAAGGCAGGGGCACATTCAACCACCAGTGCCAGATGAAATCACATCACTTCTCCGGCCATTCCTTCATTTTCCTAAAATCACTGTTCTTCCCAAACCAACCATTTCTCTGCACAGCACATAAGGGGCCTTTTGGTCTCATTGCAATATGAAAAACACCAGGAAAAAGGGTCTCCAATTCATGGTGGGAATGGTGAGAGGAAATGGGAGGGCAGCTTGGGGTAGAAGGGCAACAGAGCTTGAGGTCACGGCAGCAGCAGCAGCAGTGGCAGCAGTGGCAGCAGTGGCAGCAGTGAAAGTCACAGCAGCAGCGGCAGTGGCAGCAGAAGTGGCAGCAGTGACAGCAGTGACAGTCACAGGAGCAGTGACAGTCACAGGAGGCCAGGCACCAGCTGCAGCAGCAGGGGCTGAATGCCTGGGCACATGTTTGGAGGCTGTAATAAAAGCCAATGAGGTGTATGTGCCAGTCTGTAACCCTCATGTGTGCTGTCCAAACCCCATGTTTCCAGCTTGTTTGCCTTTGGAGAGCTGCTCAATAGCATTGCTTCCCTCTGGCTGAGGAATCACGGGCATCCCGCCCACGCCACACAAAGCCTGGCACTTCCAATTACATCATCTTCCTTCTCTTTTTTAACAGGCAAAGAGCAAAACTAACCCCAAAACCACCTCAATATGATATCATTAGCCAGAAACGGTTCATCCACAGCTCCTGGAGCTGATTAAAAGTTGTTATGGCCTATAAACACCCCACCTGAATTGCTATTGCTGCACATGTGGGTCAAAGCTGTCCTATGCAGCTGCCACAGTTGATGGTCAGCAAACCAGTTCTGGAAAAGATAGAGTCACTATAATTTCTTCCATGTCTTTGTGCAAATAAAGAAGCAAGTCTGATTTTTTGTGACCTCCAACTAGGCCCTGCTGCATCCATCAGTGGCTGCTCTGGTGGGGGTGGGGAGGGCAGAGTTTTGGGGGACTCCCATACGAGAGAGAGCAGCACAGAGGAGTGGGCAGATGGGCAGATGTTTCCATGAGAAGACGCTGGGTGTGAGGAACCAGCTGCCCTGGTACACTGATATTGGGAACAAATAGGTGTTCTCGCAAAGTTTGTAGTGTGGTTGCATTTGGTGGTGGGAAGTGACAAGTCAATGGTTGTTCAGTTGTCAGTTACAGAGAGGTGCAGTTTGCCCAGAAACAAGGGGATCTATCAGCAGCAAAGGATCAGCAACCTCTCTTTTGAAAATGCTGGGGACCCTTCCTCTAATGACCATGGAATAGGGGACACATTGTAGAGTGTCAGGAAGGCTGTAACCCCTGAGTACCTCAGTCAGTGGGGAATCAGGGAGGGACCTGCATTTTGGGCAGAGGGGATAAAAGAGGCTGTGACCTCGATCAAGTTGAGAGACCTCACTGGGGACTGTCTAGTGAACTCTCCCTTTTATTTGAATAAAAGTTTTGCTTAACTCTTCTGTCTCTTGGCCATTTTTGAGGCTCTTAATACCACAAATATATTTTTCAGAACATTGAGGTCAGGGAGGCTGACGTGGTCCTGGCTCAGGAGGCAGCACTGGGGGAAGGAGTACCTCTGCCATGTCCCCAGTCCCCACCACAGGCAGCACCAGCGGCACCGACTGCTCCAGCACCCCGGGGAGCAAGGGTATAACTGGCAGCTGCCTCCTGGCACAGGCAAAGGCCCCAGGAGGGGAGATTCCCACCCACCCTACTCTTACCAGTGCCAGCATCCAGGAACAGGCATGGTTATTTTTCTTTATTTTCCATTCAGCTCGTGGTCATAAAGCTGAGGACTTGCAGCTTTGACAGGGAATATGTCAGGAAATGGAGAATGAAGGGTTCCCACACATGGCCCCAGCCAGAGAGTGCAGCAGCGATTGCCAGGGCAAAGGATGACCATGAGCACCTGAGCAGTTTAGTCTCTTAAAACATAAAGGAAGAGGAAATTCCTAAAGCTCCTTGCGAACCCACACTCCAAACCTTGGCTTCAGAGTGTATTAGAGGCTTAGAGGCAGCAGAAAGGAGAAAACCAACATGACACCATCAGCTTTTTCTAAATTTTATCATATCCCTGGATATTGTAAAATATTTTATGAACTCTGGAAGTGTTCAAAAGGCATGTGGATATGGCACTTGGGGATGTGGTGAACACAGCAGTGCTGGTTTAATGGTTGGATGTGATGGTCTTAGAGGTCTTTCCAACATGAATGATTCTGTGATATTTGAGCCTATTACATTTTTACTCTTTTTCCTGATGTCTGACTCAGAATTGGAAAAAATGTAATGCTGGCATGACTGGAGAAGAAATAAGATGTGAAGATAATTTTAGTTTCCAAAGAGCCTGCTTCAAATGGCTGTGATTTTGCTTTCAGCCAGTGCAAAAAGCCAGCCTGACACCTTTTGTTAAATAATGCATAACGCCTTGGCTGCAGGGAGAGACCTGGCACACAGCCCTGCCCCCTTAGACCTTGCTCAAGTGCTATTGAGTGGCTTCCAGTGGATTACAAGCGGGGAGTGGGCTTTGTCCTGGCTCCCGCACAGCTGAAGGTGTCATTATTTTCCAGGAGAGCCGCTCTGCTGATGGAGCTTTGTGTTATTCCATGCAAATAATCTAAATCGGAAAGTACCTGCTGGTCAAAGCACTAAATTGAACATTCAACTAACGGTCACCACCATTATCTAACAAACCTGAAAAAGAGGAAAAAAGAAAAAAATAACAAAGTCAAAGGGCAGGACTGTTTGGCATGGAAGCGTTCCTGGCTGTCACCTCTCTGTCTCCACTGGCAGTGTGTCTGCTGAGACCCTGGAGCCCAGTGGTGAGAGCGACTGTCCCACCTTGTCAGGTGGTGCCAGGTGTGCTGTGGCTGTGCCCTGCCTGCCACGACACCCGCCGGGCTACCCTGACAGGATTTAAACACAGCATTGTCTTGCATCTTCCAACAGAATCAGCCCCCAACCTGCCTCACTTAGCATTTAGCGTGCAGAAAAATCGGTGTAGACCCAACACCTCAGGTTTTCTGTCCCCTCTAACAGCATTGACAGTGCTCCCCAAGGGGAATATTCAGCTACTGCCAGCAGCCTCCTGGGGGAAGGCAGGTTTAGCAGCAGGGTTGTACTGTTGTTGGCAGATGAAGCAGCTCCCATCATCCAGCTGTCTTGGGAAAATCCAGAACTGGCTCTCACTGTCAGCTGTGCTGTTGATGAAGTAAGAGGACCTGTGGGCAGAACTGGGCACGTGTGTGTGCCAGGGCTCAAGTGGGAAGACACTGGCAACCACTGCTGTTCCTGGGGAGTTGCTGGGCACCCTCTATTTTTTTTTGTCACCAAACACTTTAAGATACAGCTACAAAATACTCTGTCGATGCCCACACCTACACTGCAAATATCCACCACCACTGCTGGGTGTCCTGAGGCAGCCCCAGCCCCGCCCAGGTGCAGGGAGGGTGGTGGAGGCACCCTGGGTACTGGTGCTCTGGAGACCAGCCATCAGCCAGGACAGTCTGTGGCCACCTTCCTCCTGGATATCACCCATTCTTGCTCATCTCTCCACATGGACAGCCCAGTCACAGCACAGCTCACTGCCCTCCACAGGAGGAGATGGGTTTTGGGTGCATTCCTCCCATTGTGGGGTTCCATTTCCGAAGGCTTGAGGTGGATAGGGAAGGGGTTACTCCAGCTCCAGGGGTTTCAGGGTCCTGGACGCATGGAGGGGTTAGGTGCTCACCCCTCCCCCCATCCATGTGGTCCCATGGCAGCCACAGACAGACAGCACACAGGACTTGGAGAGGAGGCGAGAGAGCGTTTATTGATGAGGTGGTTACATTTATAGGGTTTTGGAGGATTCAGAGAGTGACCAATTACGGGGTCAGGGGTCTTACAAAACACCCAATCGCAGGCAGGGGTTAAAGGTCCAATGAGAAGACTTCTTGGTATCTTCCAGGACATTCCTGGGACAGAGATAAGATCTGGCCATGGGGGATTTTGGGAAGAAGAAAGCACAGGGACCACAAAAAGCCATTTTGAAACACTTTCGAACCACAGTTTTCCCATATAATGCAGGTTTACTGCTACAATGGGTGGTCTACCCGCAAAGCAGGGAGAGCAGCCCAAGCCCCACTCCAGGATGAGGAATGAGCTCATCCTCATTCCTGCTCCCCACCACAGCATCCCCCCTGCCACAGCCACCCACAGAGTTACCTGTTCCCTTGCCACTGCACAGGGCTCCCAGCAGCCATGAGACCCTGTCCCCAGTGTCCTGCTGTGCAAGCCCCAATGCCAGCCCGATGCCAGCCCATCCACACAGTACTGCCCTCTCTATCAGCTCCTATCCATCATCTCCTCTCAGCTCCCTGTGGGACTGCAGGAGCTGGAAGCAGGGACACAGGGCAGTGGTGCAGAGCTAGCAGCTCCTGTGCACCCTGAGCAGGGCAACAAAACCCCAAAGAGCTGGCAGAAAGGGACTGGAGGACCAGGGTGGGATGCTATGGCAGTCCCTGGGGCTACATGGATTCACAGCATTGATCAAGCTGCCATAAGGGTCCCCTCCAGGTCTGTCTGAGCATTGGGATCATGGAGCTGCCTGGTCATGCAGTGATGGATAGGACACGAAGCCATTCCTCAGAGCCGATAGGAAGGCAGAGTTTAAGGGAAGGTGAAGGGTGCAAAAAAAGAAAGGGCCTAAAGCAGTGGGTTAACCTAAATAATTGGTTGGGGCCATGTATTAAAAATACATCTATTGCTGATGAGGGATCTGCTCACAGGAATATTTGTTGTGATTTACATGCAATCCCAAAAGACATGATGAGATGAGATGAGATGAGATGCAGTGTCTTTGTCCCACACTCATCCAGCAGCCCCTGAACACAGACAGGAAAAGGGACTGTCTGCTCTGCAGGAACAGAGACAGGACTGGGGAGTGCTCCATTTTCCTAAGGAAAGCTGCTGAGCTACTTAAACCTTGACCAGCTGGAAGGGCTCATCCAAACAGGGTGATCTCAGGGTCTGGAGCACAAGTCTGATGAGGATAGGCTGAGGGAGCTGTGGGGAGCTCTGCCTGGAGAAAAGGAGGCTCAAGGAGGACCTTCTCACTCTCTACAGTTACCTGAAAGGAGATTGTAGCAACGTGGGGGTCGGGCTATTCTCACAGATAACATGCGACAGGATAAGAGGAAACAGCCTCAAGTTGTGGCAGAAGTTTAGAATGGATAGCAGGGAAAATTTCTTCACAGAAAGGGGGATCAAACACTGTAACAGGCTGCCCAGGGCAGTGGTGGAGTCACCATGCCTGGAGGTGTTCAAAAGGCATGTGGATGTGGTACATCCACATGCCATGGTGACACGATTTAGAGGTCAGCTTGGCAGTGCTGGGGGAATGGTTGGCCTCAATGATCTTAGAGGGCTTTTCCAACCTAAACAATTCTATGATTCTATGAGAGAAAAAGAAGTGTGTAGCAGAGCCCCATGAGCATCTCTCTGTAGGGCATCACAACGAGCAGTGACCACCTGAACTAATGACTGGACAACACTCTGAGGCACATTGTGGGATTGTTGGGTTTGTCATATGCAGGGCCAGGAGCTGGAGTTAATGATCCTTGTGGGTCCCTTCCAGCTCAGGACATTCTGTGATTCTCTGAGCTGCCTAACCCCAGCATTCTTCCTGCACAGATCTCCAGCCTCAGCCATGCTGTTGCTGACTGCCCAGGGCAGGCTGTGCACAGACACCTTGGGATGGGTGCTCGATAGCTGGGACACAGCTGTGACAGCTGGGAGTGAGGACAGGGACCACCCTGCTGCAAAGGGTGCTGCAGGTGCCTCTGCCCTGGAAAGGCATAGGAAAGAGACAGGCAATACTTTCAATCATATATTGGCATCCTAAAGAAGGAAAAGTGCGCAAACCCTTACCTATGGAAAACTTTTGCAAGTTACCTCAACCCTGAGAGCACGTGAAAGGTCCCTGGTTACAGCAAGCAGGGGATGGGAATGTGGCAGGGGCATCTCTGGGCCACCTCCCCAGTTCCTGCCACCTAGCCAGGCAAGCAGGGTGCCGGCAGAGAGCAGGTAAGGCACAGACAGGGAGCAGGCAGGGAGTCCCTTTTGCCCTGGGCAGCAGCTGCAACCGATAAACCCTTCACCCCATATTTTCTGCTGAGGACAAAAGCCATCAACAAAATCCTAATTAAAAAACAACCATCAAGCAAAAAGCACAGCTAATTGCTTTTTGACTGCAGAACAAAAGCCCCTCGTCTGCCTAATTACACCATGAAAATGAGAAGAATTTAAACAAGAATTATAAGCAATCACAGAAGCTAAGAGAGGAGTGAATGCCTATGGAAACCTGGAAGCAGGGCTAAGCACAAAGACTCAGGCAGCAGCTAGAAGAGGGGGATGACAAGGAAAGTATTTAAGGCTCATTATACTGAGCCTTCAATTGGCTGCTCCTCAAGTGCCTTCCTGCTCAGGAAGGCACTCCAAGCACCCACCCTCTGCATCCTGGTGAACTGAAGCTCCCCAGTACCCCAGAGAAATCCTACGGATCAAAGTCATGTTCTGTCTCTGGCAGGTGGGGGAAACTCATGAGTCATTCGCCTGCCAAGGCCACCAACCCTCGAATGCTGTCCCAACTCGGGGAAAAACACACTTCTCCCACCTCCTCTGCCTGAATCACAGCTGGATGCTCTCCAGGGTGGAAGACCACACGTCTCCTGAGAGCAGAGCTTTCCCACGAGTGGATGCTAAAGGCTCTCCGTGGGCCCTGCAAAGGTCAGGTTCATAAAATCACAGAATATCCTGATTTGGAAGGGACTCACAATCAAGTCCAGCTCCTGGCCCTGCACAGGACAACACCAAGAATCCCACTATATGCTTGATAATACTGTCCAAACACTCCTTGAACTCCGGCAGGTTCCTGTCTGGATGAGGAGATGGAGGATGGAGAAGGATGAGAGAGCTCTGGGCTATGTATCCAAAGGATGGAAAGCCCAGAAGAGAACCCAAGTCCTGCAGCTCAACTCCTCCCAAGCCCAGAGCTGTGCAGTGGTCCACTGAGGTGAGGGGAGCAGCCGGTCTCTGAGACAGGAGGGTGGGAAAGGGAAAAAATAATTTTGTTGCAAGAAAAATCCATGGGGGAGAAAGGAGGTGGGGAAACAGCAGAAGGAAAGTAGATTACATTGAAAATCTCATGGTCATCACTGGAAGAGCAAGTTTTGTGCTCCCAAGGGCTGCATGGAGACAACGACCAGGAAAGCTGGAAACAGTCAAATTAATGTTTCCTTACCCAGAGAATAGTTAATCTGCAGAGCTCCCTGTGCCAGGAGGTCCTTATATCAAATACCAGGTGTCAGACTGTGGGAAAGGGGCTCATGACACCACAGGGTGCATCGTCCAAGGTCTGTCCAAGGTCCGTCCAAAGAGAAGATTCACTGTCATCCCAAGGCGCTGGACTCCCCTTGGACGGCCAGGTTCCAGGAGAGCAGGGACACAAAGGACACACTTTGCAAGAGGTCGTGCTTCCCGGTGATCAAAGCACAAGACCATTACAGCCCGTGGCACAGGCAGGTGGAAACTTTTGCACGAGCCACTCTCCTCGGTCACCTCTTCCATTGCACCTGTGGATGCAGCTCCCACAGCCCTGGAGGGGCAGGCAGGGCTCACAGTGCTCTGTAGCCATGAGCTACAGGGAACCTGCCCTTTGGGCTGAACCCCTGCTCAGGTCCCAGCCAACCCCAGATCCGGCATCAGCCACAACATTTAATCCTGATTATTCCCACCTGCAGTGAAGGCCAGGAGACTGTTCTCTCTCAGAAATGCCAAGCACCATGTACAAATCAATAGTTCATTTCTTATCATAGGGTTTGGGGAGGAAGAGACTGTCAACATGAGGAAATCAAAGAAAATGCAAGTGACCCAGCAACAAGTCTGAATCAGCCCCGTGGCATCAGCTGGAGGTCAGAGCAGTGGAGGGACCGCACATCACTGTCTAACTTGGAAGTGCTGGGAGATGAGAAAGCCAAAAGTCTTTTGTCACCAGGGTTTCAAGCAAAGCTTTGTGTTCCAGTTGACCAGTGGGGTGGGAGCTCTGGTTTGGCCCCACACTGAAGATGCTCCAGCCCTAAAGCCCCACATCGAGCCCAGACATGTGGCTGCAGTGCTGCCAAGGTGCCCTTTGTTCCAGGCAGGCCTTTTAGCAGGAGTAATGATCCCACCTTTCATAAACAAATCCCCACAGGTTTCTAAAAGAAAGGAGTTGCTTGAATATGTCTCGGACCCCAGAAATAGCAAGAGGGAATTTGCTAGCCTGCAATTAAAGATTTTTCAGCAGTAAAAGCACCATCACAGGATCTGGGATGATGACATTTATCCAACCTTGAAGTCTCTGTTTTGCAATGTGCAGCCGGCTGCACCAGGGGATGCTCTTCCAAATTTGCTGTGTCCATCAGGTGACCAGGAAGGCCCCTGTGCCCACTGATGCACCCCAACCCCATACGGGTGGGTCACTCCCCATGGAGGGCACAGCCATTGAGCCTGTCCCATCAGCAGATATGTCATACTCCTGTAGGAAAGTTCATCAAGTGTTTAACCAGTCCTGACAACTGATTGCCCAGTTGTCCAGGCCAACAAACTCGAAACTCCTTTGTGCGTAGAATCATGGAATCATCAGAGTTGGAGAAGCCCTCTAAGATCATGGAGTCCAACCATTCCCCCAGCACTGCCAAAGCCACCACTAAACCATGTCCACAAGTGCCACATCCACATGCCTTTTGGAACACTTCCAGGGATGGTGACTCCACCATTGCCCTGGGCAACTTGTGCCAGTGCCTGACCCCCCTTTCAGTTGAATGAGTTACCTCGCATGAGTGACTCCTTTTGGAAATTCTGACCTACCTGGCTGTGCCAAAGGTAAGTAAGATTTGCAGGAAATCATGCCTGAACCATCTGTCTTGCCCAAAATCTCATGCTGTGTTGTATTTGCTCTCAGTCCTCAGTAGATGCTCTGCACAGTGGCCTGGAGAAGGATGACCAAAATAAGCAGATGAAGTAATTGAGCTTGAATTCACCTCTTCCCTTGTCCCCCAGGCTTGATGTGGCTCTGGACACAGGAGAACCACATCTGGGGTTGTATCAAGTGAAAAATGCTGGAGAGCAGAAAGGGTGCCCATGAGAAGCAGTGTATATTTTATTCTTGAGGTTTTTTCCTACAGAGGAAAGCAATATATACAGTCAAAATTAAAATGAGGATAACAGCAACTAGCAGCCAGGCTGTGGCCATCACTCTCTGAGTCCCTGTGACACCCTGGGTACAAGCCAGCACTTTGCTGGTGCATCACTGCTCGCTGCAGTACTCCGATGGGGGAGATGAGTATGAAAAGGCCTCGTGTCCCCTGGTGTGCAGGCACAGCATCCCTGTCGAGGTGCTCTGGCACAGGAGAGTACTGGCCTGATCCAGCTGTGGGCAGCTGCAGTCCCATCTCCTGGACAGAGAGGCTGGGACCCAGGAGAGCCAGAGTCATGAAAGCCAGTGAGGAAAGTCAGGAGTGGGGCTGTGGGGGAGTTTAGGGGTCCAGAGGAGCAGGCAGGTATGGGCTGGGAGAGGGAGAATGGGGCAGCTCATGGCTCTGGCAGAGAGGCTCACAACTGAGACTCATCCATCCTAATCTGCCCCTCCTTTTTCCTGCTGCCCCAAACATGAGGGTTTGAGTTTACCTAGGGCAGCAGTGATGCTATTTCTCATATTTCTTGCAAATCTTCTTCTGCCTCAGCAAACCAGCACTGGCTTATGTAAGAGACCTCAGGGATATTTGCAGGAGGCAGAGGCACTTGAGCAGGCAAGAGGTGTGTTTTGTAACACTGCACACTCTGCAGGGAGGCTGGGGATGCAGGGACAGAGCTGCTGCCAAGCAAGAGCCAGCACTACAGTCCTGGAGCTGTGGCGGCACTTTTAGGTCCTTTTTTCCAGAGAAAAGAACAAACAACAAGGGATAGAATTCTCCTTGCCAGCTTGAACCTAAACAGGACACCTCTGAAAGGGGAGAGTCTGTCAGCAAGAGCACAGAGGTTGTCACAGCCCCAGAACCTCAGGGCCTGTCTGACACCTAGCAGGACTGTTTGTCTTCAGATGGTGGTGCTCGGGATGCAGAGCCAGAAGGGAATTGCCAGTATCAACCCTCTTGGTTTGAACATTTTTATTCAGCACAGCATCTCCTTCCTCATCCCTTCCCTCAACCATCCCTGACACCAAAAACTTCCCACACGTTCCAGACAGCACTGTGGCTGCTGGGTTGGAGACACCTTACCAGGAAGAAGAATCATAGAAACCTGGAACAGTTTGGGTTGGAAATGGCCTTAGACATCATCCAGTTTCAACTCCTGCCATGGGCAGGGACACCTTCTGCTAGACCAGGTTGCTCCAAGCCCCCTCCGGCCTGGCCTTGGACACTTCCAGGCATGAGGCAACCACAGCTTCTCTGGACAACCCGTGCCAGGGCCTCACCACCCTCACAGGGACTAATTTCTTCCTGATATCCAACCTAACCCTGCGCTCTGGCTGCGGGAAGCTATTCCCCCTTGTCCTGTCACTCCAGGCCCTTGTCCAAAGTTCCTCTCGAGCTCTCTTGGAACCTTCAGGCATTGGAAGATGCTCCAAGATCTCCCCAGAGCCTTCTCTTCTCCAGGCTGAACAGTCCCAGTTCTTTCAGCCTCAAGAACCCTGTAGCACTTGTGCTTACCATGAACACACCAGCAGCTGTGTCTGAGGACTTCAGGGGAGCAGCTCTGACCTGTCTGGTTTATTAAACAACTCATACAAAATCTTTGCCATGTTTCAGTTGACTCTGGTACAGAAAGCCTGGAAGAAGCTCTGAGTACATCTTAAGGCTTCAGATCTGGAGGTGGTGGAACAGGAATATTTCATGGTTATGGGACTGGTTATATTTGTCATAAGATGTTGATAGGTTCCAGCACTCAGGTCACCTGGGATCAGCCTTTGTTACATGTGTATAGGCCTCTTGTCTGACCTTATTCCAGATAAACCAGCAGGAACCAAATTAGCCCCATCCCCGGAAGTGTTCAAGGCCAGGCCGGAGGGGGCTTGGAGCAACCTGGTCTAGTGGAAGGTGTCCCTGCCCATGGCAGGGAGTTGGAATGATATGGTCTTTAAGGTCCCTTCCAACCCAAACCATTCTATGATGCTGGGAATCCCAGACACTTTGACATCAGGCTGGCATAGGCCTTTTACCAGGGAGATGCTGGGTGAAGCTGGGAGCTCTGTAACCTGGACCTGTGATCCTTCTGTGCCTGGTACAGCATTTGTGGTTGGAGACACATGCCCAGTTCTCGCTTGCTATGATGCTCCATGGTGACTGTAGGGGGTTGAGGGGACCCCTGTGCCAGAAATGGGAAAGGATATGAACTGGTTTGGGAATTTCTCTTTGCTCAAGAGACCTTTTGTGGCTGGGAAACTTAAGTTTGGAAGAATGTGTGAGAATAGGGACATTCTCTCTTTCCCTCAGGCTGTTTTTTGTCAGGACAGACAAAACAGGCAAACCCTTATCAAGGAAGGTTCTTGCAAGCTAAATCAAAGCATTCTTTACTGCAGATGGCAGAAGGGGAGAAGAGAAAGGGAACAAACTGCAAAAAACAGCCCAGAGGGCAGTATGCGCATGCCCCAAGCCTTTGATAGATATGACAAGGAGCCCAGCTTGGGGTGTGTTTTTTCTTTTCACCTGGCTGTGAGTTTTGCAGTTGTGTTTCCAAAATAAGCTTTGTTTAATGCTTGAAAGCCCATGGCTTAGCTCTCTGGTTACCTACATGAGTATTGGGGCATACTGGTGACACACTGGTGCTGGGACCAAGTCATGGCAGCAAACTAGTCTCCTGCTGAGCTGGGACCTTAGGCTTGTGCTGGACTGCTGCACAGGGAAATCCTCTCCCCCAGCCAGATTTACTCTGCTCTCCATACAAAGATAAAGACAGAAATGTGGTGTAGAAAAAAAGGACATGTTGAGCAGTGGTTGTAAAATAGATTGTTACAGGGGTGTGGACAACTTAGAGGTAAAAAGTATCCCCCTCTCTGCACTTACAGAGGATAAATACATCCAGGCCAGCCCTGCTGGCTGGTTGTCCAACCTGTTCTTCACACTTCGTGGCTAATGGGCTCCATAAGGCTGGGATGTAAGAGCTGTTTGGAGCCTGCAGCACTGCCAAGGGGCTGTGAGCCAGGCTGCTCTGGGCACATTCCTCTGCAGTGCCTCTAATTCAGGAGTCAACAGGCAGGGGATGCTGAAAGGTGGAGGCAATTTGCTCTTGCTCCTGAATTTCAGGATTACAAGAACAGGATTCACAGCC
This sequence comes from Neopelma chrysocephalum, assembly GCF_003984885.1. NCBI lineage: Eukaryota > Metazoa > Chordata > Aves > Passeriformes > Pipridae > Neopelma > Neopelma chrysocephalum. Next base: position 1,182,744 of record NW_020897948.1, read on the forward strand.
AGAATAAAGGAAAGGCCTAGTGGAACACTCACCTGAAGTCAGGTATGATCTGACAGCAGTGGTGAAGGGAAGATGCAATTCCTGTTTATCTTCCAATCACTCTGCTATTTCTTCACATCCAGGGCTAGCTTTAAAACTACCATGCTGTTAAGGAGGCCTGTGGTAGTTGCTGAGCAAGATATCTTGCAGGAACAACACCTGAACTCCCTGGAAGAGATTCTGGCTGGTCCTTGCACCAAGCCACTCAGCCCCTAGCCTGGCCCAAGTCCTTCCCACCCTTCTCTGCTTTTGGCATCCCCCTCACGCCATCCCATATTGTGTTGGAGGCGGCCCATGCTGAAGCCTAGGATTTATTCTGTTTGCAAATGACTCTTTGCATTATAGATTTGGTCTTTGTTATTTGTGTCTCCAATTCTTCCCCTACGAAGTACCTCAGTCACTATGGAAACGATTATTGTGTTGGGATGAGCAATCCTCATGACAGCCCCGAAAACAGCAAAAAGTCAGTACATACGCTGCACCTTTTACTTAATTCAGTGAGTTGCTAATTAGCTCTTCCCTTCAAAGTGATCAAAATCTTTGTCACCAATGATCTGGAGAGAAAAATAAAGAGTTTTGACTGGCTGCTTTGATCATTTTGTGCTAACTTGGCATGAATCGGAGAAACCCAACAGACAGTTTCTGGAGCACTAAACACCATCCACTCCTCTGTGTAGGAGGACCTGGATGTAGGAAGCTCCCAGCAACTCAGAGCATCAGTGCTTGAACCACTGAGCAAAGGAGAAAGCCCAGCAGAGTCCCAGTGCTATAGAGCTGACAAAGTCATTGCAGCAGGGTTGGAGGGTTCAAGAAGGCCAATGGCACCTGGTTTGTACCAGCACTAGTGCAGCCAGTAGGACCAGGGCAGTGACCACTCCCCTGTGCTGGGCACTGCTGAGGGCCCTCGAATCCTGGTGTTAGTTTTGGGCCCCTCACAAGAAAGACATTGAGGGGCTGGAGTGTGTCCAGAGAAAGGCAATGGAGCTGGGGAACAGTCTGGAGCACAAGTCTGATGAGGAGCAGCTGAGGGAGCTGGGGGGGCTCAACCTGGAGAAAAAGAGGCTTGGGGGGACCCTCTGACAGGAGAGTGGAGCCACGTGGGGGGCGAGCTCTGCTCCCAGGGAATAAGCAACAGGATGAGAGAAAAAGCCTTAACTTGTGCCAGGAGAGATTTAGATTGGAGATTAGGAATAACTTCTTCATGGAAAGTGTGGTCAGGCATTGGAACAGGCTGCTCAGGGTAGTGGTGGGATCACCATCTCTGGAGGTGTTCAAAAGATGTGTGGATGTGGCACTTGGGGGCATAGTTTAGTAGTGGGCTTGGCAGTGCTGAGAGAATGGTTGGCCTCGTTGTTCTAAGAGGGCTTTTCTGAACTTTATGAGTCTATGAGAGAAAAAAAAAGTGTCTAACAGGGCCTCACAAGCATCTCCCTGCAGGGCATCACAAGGAGCAGTGACTGCCTGCAGCAACAACAGAATTGGCTCTGCCAGGTCTGACTTGGCTGGATCCCAAGTCCTGCCCAGGTTTCTGGAAGGGCTAGATGGATCCAGGGGTGAGAGGTGAAGAGGAGCCTGAGCAGGGAACCTCTCCTTCCTCTGCCCGATGGGAAGAGGCTCAGGTGAGGATGCTCCCAAAGGAGAGCCTGACTGGCTTTTCAAGGGCTGCTGAATGCGAGATGCAGATGAGCACTGCTGGATCTCTGGTAAGAGCTGATGGCACAGGGCCAGGCTCACATCAGCAGCCAGACAAGCTCTTTGGTGTCGAAAGGAACAGACAAAAAGAGGACTGGGAAAACTACCCTGATCCCAAATCACTCCCAAAGAAGCTGATGTCTCCGCAAGAATAAATTCAGGGAAATCCCCTGGATTGTGATAAGCCTGGATCTGCAGGATACAACAGTGAGGATTGAATTGGCAATGGGATGGGGCAGACTGAGCTATCATTTTATTTCTCTTCTTTGTCTCTACACGGGGAGAACTTACCAGAGCTCAAATAACAACCCTGCAATGAATCCTTCCTGCTTTCTTTATTTGGCATCATCACAGTAGTGATTGGTATGAACATTTCTGAAGGTTAGGAGCAGTGCCACACTTCCCATCACCTTCCCTGGGAGCACCTCCCACCTCAGTACCCCGCTCTCCCGGTCCATCCCCTTGGCTGCAAAGGCAGCCCACTGTTCCCACTACCCGCACTATCCTGGGCTGTCACCTCTGGAATCTTCCTTCTCTCGGCACTCCCACCCTGTGGAGAGCCCATGGGATGGCTGGGAGCTGCTTACAGCCCAGTGCTGCACCTGGGCACCGCCAGGTCCCAGGGGTGGCAGTCTGTGATGTGTCATGCGGGTGCTCACCCCTGAGGAAAGAGCTTCATTGAACTGCTACACTTAGAGAGAAGCAGGTTAAACAATCTATTTCTCATCCCCTCCCGGCACTCCAGCATCATTAAAAGGTGCTGATGTCTCCAGATTGATACCCAGGAGCAGAGGATTTGCAAGGGAGGCCACCAGTAATCGCACACAGACAGGCTGGTTGCTCCTTCACATGGCTGAGTGAGGTGTTCTGTGTGTCAGCTGTCACCTCTGGGCTGAACTTCACCCCTGTGCACACTTCAAGGATCCCTTATCCCTGAGAGGACACATGGCACGTGGGGTCCAAGCCAGTTTCTGACTCACCTTCCCAGAGCTCTCCCTGTGTGGACACAGGAGTGCAGGGCTGACTTGCAGACACCCCACTCCAGTGTCTGTATTGCCTAAACCCAGCTTTTCTTCCCCACTGACCCTACAGGCAGTTTAATGTGTTTTAAGATTTAATGCCATCACTTTTCACCCTGTGCACTCTGCTTTTCTCTGTACATCCCTGTATACCCCCCACTGTATCTGCCTGTGCCATGTGTTTTTTACAGGGACTGTAAGCCAGGGCTTCACTAAGGTCTGGTCTAGGGCAAGTTTAGGTGCCTCCTGGGAGGTCAGACTTGCTGTAAGGACTTGAAGGCCCAGATTCAGCTGACCAAGTTACACCTAAACCTCAAGGCTTCATTCCCAAGGACTGCTATGAAGAGGTGGAAGCCACTGGAGCAGCTTTCAGACATGGCCGGTGGGGCAATTCCCTGATACAGATACTGGCTCCTTAAAAACGTTATGTCTGCCCCTGGTAATAAGGTGTTCCCTGGGGCTCTCGTGATCATCACCAAGGCAATGCCCCGACTGAGAGGCTGGGGGATATCCTGCTCCAAGGTTCAGCTCAGCTGCCGACAGCTCCCTATTGTAGCAAGATTGGATGCAGTGGGAAATCCCTGCACATCACCCACAGCATCACATATACAAGAGATGGTGAGGTCACCATAGCAACAGAAAGAGTCTTTCAAAGTCCTCTGTGCCATCTCATGGAAAATCTTAGATCCACATCACACCTCAGCTGAAACCCACAGATCTGCTGCCTGTGGCCCCAGGAGCCTGGGCAATCCTCTGCACTGCTGAACCAGGCAACATCCAGGTGCCAAGAATGCAGCCAATTCCAATGTTTTCATATCACTTGGCAAATGCTACAGCCATGGTTTTTATTTTTCTATGGATGCATTTTAGGTTTTACTGTTAAAAAAAATTAAATATTTAGCTTAATAAATGACACCCAAACAATCTTTTACCTATGTTTGTACTCAGTGAAAACTAAACCATTTTCATAAACAAGCTTGTCGGCAAGTTGTAGGAAAGGGTTAAAATTAAGCTGTGAATGCAAACCTTTTCTTCATGTGAGCATCTGTAATGCCTTCAAAATAGAAGGAAATTAAAAAACAATCAACTCAGTAAAATCAGGGGAGGAACAAATTAACAAACTATTCTTACAGAGGTTACCCTTTCTTGAAAAGTCCACAAATGGGCTGATCTCCTGCTCTGTGTCATTTAAAAGGTACAAAAGTGTTCCCACTTCAGTAGCACCTTCCATCCCAGGTAAACTCAACCCAAAAGACAGCTCAGGTGTGCCAGCAGTTACCTGCAGCAGGGCCCTTCTTCCTTTCAGTTCTGTGTGCTATTAAATCTCTCTTTCACACATGGCACAGCCCAGAGATGTTCTGTTGGATTTACCAGGTTAATTCTGAAGTCTGATCTCATAAAGCTGTGGCAGAGAAAAATAAACTCGACGCATCCAAAGTCAAAGCCCAAAGATATAACCTTTGTGGAAAGCAGTTCGCACTGCTGAGAACAAATCTCTATCTCTGCTCATGTATAAAGATCTAAGAATAAATTATTTGATAATGTTTATCCTTGCAATATGCATGAAAGTACATAATTCATTATACGTTTGGTGTTCAGGATAAGTAGCTGAGCACTGGCTAGCAACTTTCTTGACTGGACAGAAATGCTCTGAGGTCCTACCATGGTGAATGAATTACTTTTCCCCTTCCTGGGCAGTGAAGGGTCACTGCCTACAAGCCATTACTAAGCCCAGACCACTCTCACGTGCCAGATGCCTCCATGTGTCCCCCAGCACTGTCCCAGAGGGTGTCTTCACGTCATCCACCACCATCACAGCTCCTGATGGCTTTTGCCCTCACCTCTGCTCTGCTCACCAGACCTGCTGGAGCTGGGGCTCCTCCAGAGCCTCTGACAGCAGGCTCCCACCCTCCTGCTTGGCTTCATTGTGGTGTGCCAGCTGAAATCCTTGCCAGAAGAGCCTTCCACCAACCAGGCCAGCACAGCTCATCAAGAGCCAAGGGCATGGGCACAACCTCCACATCCCACCAGCTTCATGACTTGGCACTGGATTAATTGCTGGGGTTTGATGATCTCAAAGGTCTTTTCCAACCTCAATGGCTCTATGGTTCCATGGACAGCTGCACTAGCAGGTCAGCAGTCCTACTGACAAGCCTTAACCCTCCACTTCCTTTCTGAAATATTTTTATTCCAGCCACCCTTGTTGCAAACTTTGCCCCTTCCCCATGGTTGGGAAGGAGGACTGACAGGCTGGTTCAGAGAGGAGATCAGCCTTTGTTCTACTTCCAGAGAGATCAGCTCTTTGGATCTCCAGCTCATAAGGGTTTAGGTGTTATTAATACTGTTGGGAGTGGCATTTTTAATGCTAAATAAGTTTCAGCCTGAGCCAAGAAGGCCAAGTATTGTGGGCAGCACAAAAAAGGACTCATAAGAGGGATTCACAGAAATTAAAGAGAGTTTTTCCTAAAAAAAAAATAAATCTGTGATTAATTTCCTTAATGCAAAGAGCATATTCTGGGATGTGAGTTTAACGACTCAACATTTCTGCTGCAGTGTCACAAAGTCCCTCCAACTCATCTAGCTCCTGGAGTTCAGAGAATTTCTGGGTTTTATTCAGAATAAAAAGTGATGAACCCCAGGGCAAGGAGAGTAGCCGGAGAAGGGGATAGAAGCTCCCCAGGATGGCATGCAAAGGGACTCAACAAATCACCATCCTCAGACCAGACTTGAGGTTCTGGAGTCCCATCCACACCCACCTGCCAACCTGTGCCTATACCAGGCCCTCCCCATCCTGAGATTCCCTACACCTGTGGCTGGCATCGGAGGGCTGGGAGAGCAGGACACCCAGGAATGGGGACAGGCAGGGCTGGGTGTTGGCAGACCGTGCCTGTGTAGAAGTGGCTGGGCACTGATGGTCATCCTGGCCATGGGTCTGGTAGGTGTCAGGGACAGGCAGTGAACACTGATCGGGGCATCCCTGGGGCTCCTTGTGCTGCACCGCCCAGGACCCCCCCACCGTGAGAAATGTCAGCCATGCCTGATGCGAACCAAGAGCAGATGGACAAAGACTGGGAAGCAGATGGGGGGAAGGAAATTTGGACCTAATCTCAAGACCCTGAACTGTCTCATTAGATAAAACACATCCTGGGCAGCTGGCTGAGTGGCAGAGCAGCCTGCAAAGGTGGAGAGGAAAGGATGAGAGAGGAGTTACCATGCACGATCTGTTCCTGTCACCGGTGAGGTCAAAGGAGCTCCCAAGGGATACCACACACCCTGCCTTGTGCTGGATGTGGACAGAGGTGGTAACTTTCTCAGCTCCTGAGGGCATCCAGCCCACAACACTCTAGGCAAATAAATCCAGGAAAGGCTGGAAGCCCCTGTAACAACCCAGCAGCAGGCCACTCCTGGGTGTTCCTTCACCTCACGCTCCAGGCCAGTAACCCTGGTGCTGGCAATGTCACGCTGGCATTGTGTCCATGTGCTGACTGTTTCTGGAGTGATGGGCAAGGCACAGCATTGTGTACCTTGTGTACCCAGAGTAGGGCTGTGCACTGGGATGGCACTGACAGCTCCTGGGTGGCTTGGCTGGCTTCTTCTCACTCCCTCCATCACCTCCTTGCCTGCCTCCCTCTGCTCCTGCCCATGCCCGGGGTCCCCCAGCTCCAGCACATGCAGGGACAATAATGGGAACTGGGGGCAATGGGGATGTGGAACTGGGGGCAATGGTAGCGAGTTTGGTGCCTGTGCTGGTTTCTACACCCCTCTGCTGGGCAGCCAGCACAATCACTAAATAATGTGGCAGGAACTGCAGAAAGAAGGCTGGCAGAAAAGGGAATAAAAACCCAACATCTTTTTAAAATGAAAACGCCAGGGAAAGAAAATTATTTCATTACAATTTCCCAGCGTGGAAGATCACCACCAGCCCTGTGGCCAGCCAAACTAAAGTCCATGTGAACATCCCCTGTGCCAGCTCTGCCTGCGGGGACAAAATCAGATCTGTGATTTTCATCAGGAGAATTCTTAAAAAAAAATATAAAAGCTGGGAATTCTTGCCCTGCTCTACCAGATATTGGTATCTAGAAGACCTGCATAGCAGGCATATGAAAATAATCACTCATCTTTTACATTTTCATAAGGCAGCAGAGGTTGGGCATTTGGGCTTGGAGGCATCCCAGATCAGAAGTTTCTAAGCTCAGACAAAGGTTTCCCATGTGTTCTGTGATATGGTTTAACCTCAGCCCTGCACAGACACTCACTCACCCCAGTGGGACAGGGGAGAGAATCTAAAGTGAGAAAACTTGTGGATTTTATCCCATGAAAAAAGGGAAAGCAAAAGCTGAACATGCAAGCAAAGCAAAACAAGGAATTCATTCCCCACTTCCCAGGGGCAGGCAGGTGTTCAGCCATCCCCAGGACAGCCAGGCTCCATCATGGTAAGGTTGACTTGGGAAGGCAAACACCATCACTACAAATGCCCCCCCTTTCCTTCTTCCCCCCAGGCCTTGATTGTGTCAGCCTTGCTCAGCAGGAACTAAAACATCCCTGTGTTATCGGGACTGTTTTCAGCACAAATCCAAAACATAGCCCCATACCAGATACTGTGAAGAAAATTAACTCCATCCCAGCCTAAACCAGCGCATTCCATACCATTTATGTGATGCTCAGGTCCCACACTATTCACACAACCTCATTAACCATCAGCCACCTTCACATTCTTTGATATAATACACAGATATCATTCCCCTAGTCTATGTGTAAAATACAAGTGCCCTAGTCCACTGTGTAAAGTGCCCATAAAATGTCCACAAATATTCACAAAGTGACCACTGAGTTCATTAAGTCCGTGACTTTGGGCTCTATCTGTTCTGGTGGTTACTCAGGGCAGGAAAGGTGCTGTGTTGTGTGGAGTTACTGGGCATCAAAGCTAGCTCAGGTTGGGACACTGCTGCAGTGGCACTTCCTCTTGTACAGCTTCTCTACAGGTTTGGGTGCTTCCTGCTACGGTAATTCCATAATATGCTTCTCAAATAATAGGCTACAACAATTTAAAGGTATTTCCATTACAACTTCCACCCCTCGTCCCTTTGGACCAGACCATCAGGTTTAACATTGCAATGAACTCCTCCTTCCTCCCCTGCCCCTGCTCTGGCTTGGATTTAATCACAGACTGCAGTCCCTTAGGGGTGTACCTGCTCTAAGTGGAACCTTATCCACGAGCCACAGCGTCTCCAGGGATATACCTGCTTTGGCTTAGACTTATCCACAGCTACAGTCACTCTGAGGTGCACCTGCTCCAGCGTGGCCTCATCCAGGGACCACAATGCCTTCAGAGACACACCCGCTCCAGTGTGACCTTGCCCATAGCCACAGTCCCATTGGGAGTGACCCTGCTCCAACACGGCCTTAACTGTGCCTTCAGTCCCCAAACACAGCCCCATACCAGCTACTGGGAGGAAAGTTAACTCCATCCTAGTCCAAACCAGCACAATGTTATTAACACAGCAGTGTGCCAGCTGGATCTAGACCCTCCATGTACATAGATCAACTGATCTTTATAAACCACATAAGATAAGCTCAAACTACAGCCCTTCTATACAGTCCTCAAATTGAATAATATGAGAAATTTGGGTTCAGAGTGTAATTGTTGCTATTTCTGGGCACAGATTGGATGGCATTCCTCTTCTGACCTTCCTCAGGAGCAGGCAGGATCTCCACCTGAAATAGAGAGTCTGTGACCAGGCAGCAGATGCAATAGTCCATATAACCTCATCCAGTGCTACTGGGGAGAAGAATAAGCACTTTCACAGCCCAAGGATATCCATCTCTCCCTGTATGTATGAGTTCTACCTGTACCCACTCAACCCCATGCTGGGAGCCCCTGCTCAAATTGAGGTACCATGGGGGAATGAATCCATTTGCATGAGAGAGAGGAAGAGCCTGAGAGCCAGGACAGCCCCCATGAAGCCATGCTTGGCTGCTGTCCTGGACTGGACACTTCAGAGACTATGCCCAGAGGGGTCCTACAAGGCATACGAGAACATTCCCTCACATTTTGCAAAAGAAACAGGGGGAAAAAGTCCCATCCGAACCACTAATGCATAGACAGTGACAGTCAGTTCAGCAGTTCTCTACATATGTGTCAGGGGTCCCATTTAGATCCAAAGCCCAGGAGTCAGTGACTGAAGTGTGATGTGATATGGACAAGGTGATGGGAGAGGGAAGCATAACAGAAACAGTCAGACACTTGATAGTAGCCTCTTGAGACACCAGTCTTGCGACAAACAGCTGGGACATAACAAATTCAAGATACCCATACTTTGGACTGTTTTCATCATCATCATCATCATCATCGTGGCTAGGCTTCGCGAACGAAGATTTGGGAAGGACTCTATTCACAATTGCTACAAGCGCGCTGGTGGCTAAAAAGGCCAATGTGAGATAGACAGGTCTGTTTGCAAAAGGCACAGCGGAAGGACTCCTTAGGTGATAAGAACAAGACACGGTTCTCTCTACATTGTCTTTTCTCCTCGAGAGTGATCCTGCGTGCGTTCTCAAAAGAAGGAGCAGCGTTACAGACAGTGTGTCTCCAGACCTCCCAGTTGGAGGCCAGAGTAGGCCAACGATGATGATCGATATGGCCATAAGACATTAATATCTGCCCATACCTGCTGCTGGCATGGCTGGAGAAAGAACATGAATTTCACACTGAGGGCTCCTCTGACAGCAGATTACAGGAAATAACCACAAGCCAAATATTAGCCCTCAACAAGACAGACAAATTACATGTGATACTTTTATTGGCCTAATAATAAAAGGCTAGTAGAAGGCTACCAGAGCTCTGCTTCATATGTTACAGATTATGATTAATTACAGATTCAAATCTTTGTACCGAGAGATCAGAGCCTTTCGCTCTTCAGAGGAAAAAAGCTCCAGTTGATTTGGTGGATCAAGCCATAAAACTAATGCACCAGAGGGGCTTATCCTGGGTCCCAAGGGTTCATCCTGAGTCCCAAGGGTCAGGAACACACGTCCCTTTGGGTGTGAGGAAAGCTATTGATTCAGAGGCTGAACCTTCTGCCGCATGTGCTCGTGTGTATCAGGAACAGGACTGCCAAGTCAAGGGTGTAAAAATGATAGGATGCAACAGAGAGAGGCCAGGGAAATGGCCTGGGACCACTGATCTGGAAGGATGGAGAAGATAATTTGATCTTATCTGCATCTGCTTTGAGCAACCTCTACCAGCCTGCCTGGACTGTGTGAGAGGTGAGGTTCACCTCTGGTCGCTGTGTCACTGTTTTACAGCCAGTTCTTGCCTTCCAGGGTTTCCAACAGACCATAAGAGAAGGCATAAGACAGCACAGGGCTGGGGCCATCTTAGTTACAGCCAAGGCTGCTCAGAGAAGTCCCTAAATGGCCTTCTCTTTCTGGGCCCCAGGCTGGTCCTAACCCAGCCACCAAGCAACCCAAGGTGAGAGAAGGATAGAGAAAGAAGAAACAATGTGAAAAACACATCACTGACTATGGGGGACAAATAGTGAAAAAAAGGCAGGGGTGTGAGAAGAAAAGATTTGCAAATGGTTTGAGCAGGCACTGGAGGGGTATATGGCACCCAGTGAGGAGGCACCTTGAAGATCCTTTATTCCTCCTCAAGGATAGAAACAGAAAAACAAAACAAAATTGTAAGATGCTAATATGAATCCTCTGTCCCTTTCCATGTGGCCTCAGCAAATCTCACTCTGTTGCCACGTGCCAAAAGCTTTGAGATGTTCCACCAGAGAGGTCTTGTGCTCACTCCTACTCTGTATGGCCCTGAGCTGAACAGGCTGGTTGTCATCCACTTCCAGGGATGTTCTCCCCAGAAAAGGCAGTGATGTAAACATCAGCTGTGGGCTGAGAGCTTAGAGAGTGCATGGACTTGATCTTGCCATGAAGAATTTATTTTTCCTTGTTGGAATGGGGAAAGGAATTCCTTATACTTAGAGGCACAGATGTTGAAATGAGCATGATCAACTATGGGAGAGCAGCTTTTATGGGCCGCGAGAAAAACATTGAAGGGCAGATCATTGGAGAAAGGCAGTTCCTTAAGGCTCTGATCCTGAAGAGCATCCACTTGCAGGGAAGCCCTGAAGAACAGGCTGAGCTTTCCTCCTTATCCTTGAACTTCAGTACAGGCTTATACAGTTTTCACCAGGCACGGGATGGTTTAGCGAGAATGACTAACTGGGTCGTTTCCAGTCTTACATGCGGCTCCGCAGGTGCCAGCACAGACAATTCCAAGTGAATGTCCATATCAAGCGTTTTTAAATTTGAGTCAGAGAATTGTTACCCTTTGGGGAGAACAGGAACGGAGAATAACAGAATACAGCTGTAGTGGGAAGAGAAGCTTTGGCATCAGACACTACAACATGCAGTTATCTCAAAGTAGACACAAATGACTTAAACAAATGGATTATTTTACATTTCAAGTCTTTGGTAGAATTCATCTTTCGTTTCCGGGGGGAGGGGCGCGCGCACGCGCGCGCAGGACCCGCACATGCGCAAATCCGGCCGCGAGTCTCGCGCGCCCACGGGACCCCGCCCGCGGCCGCACCGCTAGCGCGCGAGGGCGCGCACGCGCGTTCCCTCCGCCTGCCGCCCGCGCGCAGCAGCGCGTTAGCGCGGTGACGTCAACGCAGGCCCCGCCCCCCCATGTAAAACCGGCGGCGGGCGGCGGGCGCCATTGTGGTGCGCCAGGCCCGGCCGAGGGGAGCGGGTCCGCTGCGCCTTCGCCCCTCGCGCCGCCAGCGCTCGCTCGCTCCCTCCCTCTCCCTCTCTCTCTCTTCCTCTCCCCTTCCTGTTCCTCTCCTTTCCCTCCTTTCCTCCCCCTCCCACCCCGCCGCGGATATGCCGCGCGTCTACATAGGCCGCCTGAGTTACCATGTCCGGGAGAAGGACATCCAGCGCTTCTTCAGCGGCTACGGCCGCCTGCTCGAGGTCGACCTCAAAAACGGGTGAGCACCGTCTGCCCGTCCCTCCCGAGAGCCCAGGGCCGAGCCCGTCCATGTCGCGGCCGCTGCCGCGTGGCGCCGGCACAAGATGGCGGCGGGGATGGGGGAGCGGGGGGGCCGCGACACCGACCCGGGGCCGCGACACCGACCCGGGGCAGCGTCACCGTTCCTCCGCCGCCGCCTGACTGGGCCCTTCTCCTACTCCCAGCTACGGCTTCGTGGAGTTCGAGGACTCCCGCGACGCCGACGATGCCGTGTACGAGCTGAATGGGAAGGATCTGTGCGGGGAGCGGGTGATCGTGGAACACGCCCGCGGACCCCGCCGCGACAGGGACGGCTACAGCTACAGCAGCCGCAGTGAGTCCGGGCCCGTCCCTCCCCGCGGGGCGAGGGGCGGCGGCGGGCAGGGGCAGGGCCGGGGGCGAGGAAGGCTCGGCTGGGACCGAGCCCCGGGGCTGGAGGGGTCGCTAGCGGGGGGTACCCGGCGCACCGCAAGGGCTGCAGCGTTTTCCCCGGCACCAGCGATGCGCTCTGGTATCCCGTAGCACTTCTGGCCGCGAAATCGGGGCCTTCTAGAAAGGGTTTGATCTGTTGATTTGGAGGCTCCAGTATTGGGAGCGTTTAGATGTGACAGCGATGTTGCATCAGTAGCGTTAATATATAAATATGGTTGCGTAATTGGGGGAGAATCGCTCAGCTGTGAACTTTCATGTGAATGTTTCAGTTGGGTATATGGGAGGGGCGGGGGGAGGTTTTGGAGCAGGAATCTGTTGTGCTAAGGGGTGGGTATTGTAAATATTTCAATGCTCAGCTCACTCGTGTAAGCTGCTTGAGTGAGCTCTGAAGAGTTTAACCGGCCTAGTACTGTAATAAAGAGTACTAAGGTTGACTTTTTAATGGTCTCTGGAAGCGTGGTGTTGGGGGGGGGAGGGTTCTGTCTTTTTAAAAAAAAATCAAATGTATGTTGTTTTAAAATTGTTGCATGTTCAATTCAAACTTTTTAACAAGTCCTTGATGTTTCAATTTAAAAGTGACCAGTGGGGCTGAGGCTGTGTCCACTGAGGCTAAGATGACTGCCTTTCCTGGCCATGGCTTTTCCATACATTGTGTGACCCTTGCCCTATGACCCTTTGGCTGACCTTACCGGAAGCCATGACGACAGCAGCCTTTTGCCATTAGACGCAGGGTGATGGTGAGGATTCCAAGGGTTAGACAAAACTGGTTAAACTGAACTAGGTGACTGTTACCTTGCGTGTTTTGTGGCCAAACCACCACCAAAAACCTCATACTGTGATGTAAGTACTTAGTGTAACTAGTAAACGTTTTTGTAAAATGTAGAAATGCATGTAATCAGTTAAGTTTTATATTTTACAATGTTCTGTAAAATAAAACTTAGCAAGGTGAATCTAATAAGGAGCAGTCACTCTCTAACAGATCTTAGGAGCACAGACTTGTAGGATTTTAGTCTGTTTGATTTGCCATTAATGTAGATTATGGCAAAATTGCAAAGTTTATTGGAGGCTTAGAGAAATAAAGTCCTACTCCAGTAAATATGACTGTTAAACTAACTTTTTCAGAACATTGACCTTTCGTCATGCTAGGGGACGATCTAACTTTGTTTCTTTGTACAATCAAGGTGGGGGTGGTGGCGGATATAGCAGTCGCAGACAATCAGGACGAGATAAATATGGACCACCCGTTCGTACAGAGTTCAGACTGATTGTTGAAAATCTTTCCAGTCGCTGCAGTTGGCAGGATTTGAAAGTACGTATTGATGTTCTATTGTGGAGCCTGTTGTGACAAGCAGAAAGCAATAGCTTCCTTTAATAGCAGTGTTGATATTGATAATGAATTAGAAGTAATTGAAAACTGTTTGTACGTGGATGTTTGTGTGCACTAAGTGCTGCTTGCAGAGCCCCAGCCTGTGGTGTGTTCTGTAACTGTTCCTCTGCTCCCCGAAGGATTTCATGAGGCAGGCTGGGGAGGTGACCTATGCAGATGCTCACAAAGAACGTACGAATGAAGGAGTGATTGAATTCCGGTCGTACTCGGACATGAAGCGTGCCCTGGATAAACTGGATGGCACAGAGATAAACGGCAGGAAGATCAGGCTCGTTGAAGACAAGCCACGCTCAAGCCATAGGCGATCCTACTCTGGCAGCAGGTCAAGGTAACTCTCCAGACATGTCAGTCACTGGATCAAGACACTCAGAATGGGGATAGGTACCCTACCGGCAGTAGTCACCTTCAGCTGATGCGATAGTTACCTTCAGGTGATAGTTTAGGAGCGGGATGGGGCCTGAGAAGGTAGAAGGAATTATTTTATGCAATACAGCAAACCCGGGTTTGAGCAGTTTTTTCACACGTGAAACCTCAGATATAATTAACTGATGGTACATTGAGTCTGGGTGGGTTAATAGTGTGTATTGGTGTGGTCATCCTTGCTCTTGAGAAGTTCTGTAGCAGCTTTTCTCTGTTAGATTATGCTACCAGATAGCATAATGCGTTAGATACATGTAGGAAGAGATTCTTCCCTGTGAGGGTGGTGAGGCACTGGCACAGGTTGCCCAGAGAAGCTGTGGCTGCCCTATCCCTGGAAATGTTGGATGGTGCTTTAGCATCTGGTCTTAGTGGAAGGGGTCCCTGCCCATGGCTGGGGATTGGAACCAGATGATGTTTGAGGTCCCTTGCATCCCAAGCCACACTGTGACTCTTCTAGATGATGCAGGGCACACGAGACACAGAAAAAGGGGTGAATTAAATTTTAAATGTTTGTAGGTCACGATCCAGGAGACGGTCTAGAAGCAGAAGTCGGAGAAGTCGGAGCAGCCGCAGCAGGTCCCGTAGCATCTCCAAAAGCCGTTCACGGTAAGTGCCACGGTGTTAACACTGTCAGTACAGGGACTGCTGCTCACTGACAGATATTTACAGGCACTGTAAGTACACTTCAGGTCACACAGAATAAACTGTCTCTCTTTAAAAGATCTAAATCCAGGTCACGAAGCAAAGACCGCTCACGTTCCAGATCCAAAAGCAGGAAGTCCAGATCAAAGAGCAAATCGAAACCCAAGTCTGACAGGGGTTCACGCTCTCACAGCAGATCCAAGGAGAAGTCTGAGAAGTCTCGGTCCAGATCGAGGTCCAGGTCTCGCTCTCCCAAAGAAAATGGTAAAGGAGATGCTAAGTCTAAGTCCAGGTCAAGGAGCAGGTCTCGTTCCAATTCTCCGCAGCAGCAGCCATCTGCCAAGGCTCGTTCTGAGTCACCACCCAAAAGAGCTGCATCCAGGTCCCGCTCCAGGTCCCGTTCAAAGTCTCGCTCACGAACAAGATCTAGTTCAAGGGATTAGAACTAGAACTCTCATCTTGCACACTATTATGGAACATTTTCCTACCTGTCAGGCCATTAGTGTTACGTTAGTACTTCAGAGGCTGTTTTTTTCTCTTGCAGGATTGAATGGCCTAAGAATTAAGTCATGAGGCATAAAGGTTTAATTTGTATCCCAAATTTGGCAATATGAGATGGGATGGTGGTACAAAGCAGGGAAAGTCCCCCTTTTGTAGAAATTCAGCTGAAAGTTTGATTTTATAGCAATTCTGCAGGAGTAACTTGAGTACTCTTAAATGCAAAGTGGTTTTTATATTAAAAATAAACTGAATATAAACAGGCTAAAATCTGGGCTCTTTTGAAAGTATCCTTTTTTCCTATTTTTTTTCATTACATTAGAACTATGGGTGTCATTAGCTTCGTAGGTTTCAGAGTGCTGCCAAAGGCAGGATTGCCTTGCTGGGCAGGTCACACAGTTCTCTGGTTTATCATAATTTTGGAAGCAGGCTGCAAATTATATAAACCAGTAACAGTACTAGGAAGATTTTAGACCAGCAATAAACTCAAGTTGGAGGATTTATGTTGTACCTTAACTTGCCAAAAGAACATTCCCCCATACTATGACTGTATTAAAGGTAATAAGGGTACTCTGGAACCTGTATCCTACAGTATTGCTGAAAACCCCTTCATTTCAGACTTGAAAGAATTAAAGCTTTCTGATGTTTTTTGCTTGAATATCAAGTGTCATTGTTGTCAGACACAGAGGTGTCTCTTGGCTGTGGTCCAAGTCACTAGTGTGTTGTATGGTTTGTCAGCCTCTAAATCTCTATTGGATATGAAACCCAAGTAAAGAAATCTGTATTCCCACCCCTTTGACTCACTTACGTTAACGTTTTGCTTCAGACTAGAACTATAATCCTCTTGTGTGTAGGTCTGAACTTTATTGGAAATGTAATCTCTTGGAGCTAGAGTTCTAGTTTTAACAAAGGCTTTGCTAAACCACAGTTGCCAATTCACTAAATTGTGGAATAGGACTCATCCCAAAAATTCCCCTTTATAGCTACAATGATTTTTGTAAGATGCAGTAGCAAGCATTAGAACTGCCTTGTACTCTTTATACAACGTGTAGTTTGACTTGTATAAAATTAAATTGGTGACTCAAACTCTTGTGTTCATTGCAGTGTAATGGGATTCTTGTTCTGCCTCGTGCTAGGGAAGTCACAATTTATTCTGCTGTTGTGAAGAAACTAGTTTAGTGAGAGACTTGGTAGCTCTTGAAATGCCCTTGGCCTTGTACTTGAGACCACCATGAGCTCCTTCTGTCCCAGTTTGTCACCTGGTCCTTTGCACAGATGTGGCTGGGTGTGGCAGCTGCATCTCTGGTTCCAGTTCACACATCTGCCCAGAGGAATTGGGTCAGGCATGGGGTATGTGTGAAGTGTGACTTGATGCCCATTCTTCTCTCCTGGAATTGCTTGATGATATAAAAAATTACCTTAAATTCAGTTTCTTCCCTTTTTCGATCATCTCTAGAAAGCTGGACTTTCTTGCAGGTGAGTATCTATACTAGTGCCAGAATGGAGGAGTGCAGTCACATTCTTGGAACCTGAAGTGAATCCATGCCTGGTGTTGTCATAAGGTCAGGTTACTGTTGCTTTTGCATGGTATACACTTCTGTGTGCTGTTTTTATCCCAAGGATGGAAAAAACAACTGGACTTGAGCTGCCAGACTGAGCTTCCCTAGGATTGTTAATACAGCTATGGAGCCTGACAGATAATTCTGACGTGGCTAAACCAACACTTCTGAGTACTTGGTACTGCAGTGTTACCTGCATGACTCTGGGGTTAATTTGTGATAAGGAAATTTTGTTTTACATTGAAGCTGTTTTAGTGGAGGCGGTGCGTTTTTAGCTTAATGACTAGAAAAATTGTTTTGCAGTCTGGATCACTGCAGGTGGTACCTCTGGCTTTGGATTTCAAACAGGAGGGGAATACCGTGGGCTTCCTGCAGAATTCATACTGTGAGAAGAAGGTTAATGCAGACTTAACAACCTAAGCTACACTTGAGGAAGTATTTGCCTCCCTTAAACTGACCACAGGTATTAAACTGCCTTGGTTTTACTTTTGCTGATCATGGAGTAGGTCAGACTTGGAGGAGAACTGCTCCTCTGTGTAAAACAGAGCTTCATGGAAAACTGTTCTAGTAAGATACACACCACACTCCTCAAAAGAAGGAATTGAGCTCAGAGCTCAGCAGATTGAAAGATACGTAGGTGTATTTCCAGTATCTCTCTCTCTGGTAACAAGATGTTGACAATTACTTTTTTTTTTGCACATGCATATACAAGTAAACCTTTGTTTCTAAAACTGACCCCCAGTGCAGGCCTGAGGATATCTTGGCCTTGGAGTTGCTGTGGGCACCCCAGCCTTGGTCAGCACTGCAGAACGATGGCTCTTAACAACTACACTCAGCTTTCTGAGATGAGGTTGCTGTGACAATGGTCATGTTTGACTGAAGTCCTCTTTATGCATGAATTGCAGGAAGGGACTGGATTGGATTTAACCAGCTTGCCTGAAACTCCTTTAAATATCAGTACTCTTGTGTTACTGGAGCCACATTCACTGTCTTCGTTGGCTGTGCAAAAGACAAACAGCCCCTTAGTGTGCAAAGGAAGCAGGAGTTCCTTGGCATGACTTGTGTCCTTTTGGATGTGTTTCCTCTGGAAAGCCAGTAGGATTTTGGTAGTGCCATATCCTGAGCTAGCACAGTTAAGTGAAAGGCTTGTCAAAATGCTGTAGAGAATTTGCCAGCAAAACCCAAACACCCTCAGCATTCCAGCTCTATCAGCACAGTTTTTTGTAGGAGTGGAACACTCTGGGGCTAATATGTGTTTGTGAGCACAAGTGGTATTATTCCTGACATCTCTTCTGGGTTTTAAAAGTGGATTTTGATAAATTTCATAGAAGGGTAAAAGACTAGCAGGCTTGTGTGCTGGCTGCCTTTTGCTTTGTCTGCAGCAGTAGCAGTAGTCAAGGACAAAACCATCTGGAGTTGCTCATATCTCAGTTTTAACCTGATCCTGGAGCCAGCTTTCTGGGGGCATGCTTCAGTACTGGGCTACCTGACTTTTTTTTCTTCTAATTTTTTGCATCAATGTAAGTTTGTCCTTAAAAAGACAAAAGAGAAACATGCCTTCTCATCAAATATGGGGGGCAAGATTGACAAAACCCTAGTGTCCTGTAGCAAATTGTGAAGGAGAAACCAACACTACTGTTAAAAAAAAAAAAGACGAAATTTAGAAACTGGGGCTGTATTTGCAGTCTGGTCCTGGCCTTTTCCGGTATTTGAAAAAGCATCCCATCTTGTATTTTGGTTTTTGACATAAATGAAGTTTCATCCTTTAATCTTAGAATCACAAACTGGTTTGGGTTGGAGAAACTTTAAAGATCATCTTGTTCCACTCCCCTGCTATGGGCAGGGGCATCTTCCGCTGGACCAGGTTCATCTTCCATTCCCATCCAACCTGACCTTGGACACTTCCAGGGATGGAACATCCACAACCATTGTTTGATTCACTTTTTATTTGATTCTACATCATGAAGAGCAAGGAACAGTATGTTGTCTTGCTGTAAGGAAGAGCACAACTGCTTTGATGAACACTAAAGTGTCACCTTGCAATATCATGCTTAGAGTAGAGCTGAGTGGCTGGAGTAGGTGACACTGCTTTTTTCTACTATAACATTTCTGCCTCTACATTTTGTGGGTTTAGAGTCCATTTACAACTGGGAGATTACTCTGTCCCTAACCCAGATTGTAACTGCCTTTGGATGAACAGTGGGGATGGGCATTTAAAACATGATTCTTTGATTTATTATTCTCACATGGAATAACTTGAACTGTTTCCGATTCCTACTTGAGTCTAGTTCAGGTTGGCACTGTAACATCCACAAAGCAATTTCATACCATCAAAGAGCAAAAGCTGGGAAAGTAGGAACTTGGCTCAGGAAATCCCAACAATTAAGCTGAGCTGCTGTTTGGAATGTCCTTGAAAGGTGGTGCAGATGTTATGACAGTTAAAGATGCATCATAAAGTTGTGGTTGAAGGTAGAGTTCCTGCTACACCATCAGCAGCTCTTGGCTGTGTCCTTGGCGCTTTGTAAGGGCTGTTTAAAGTGAACAGCAACATGGTACTTTGAAAAGCTAACACAAACCCAAAAGCGAACTAACACACATTGCTGCGTATAGTGGCAGCAGTTCAGGAATTTTAACTATGTGTCCTTGGAATCATAACAATCTCTGTCACACCGTGATCAGCCCTTTTCCCCCTTTTCTTTTGTGGTTAGGTGCCAAAATGCATTTGATCTCATGGCTTCTTCACACATTATTATTTTGCCAGATGTGTGTGTAGATGCCTGAGGGGAAGTTTCAGCTGTTCTATAATCCAATTAAAAAATGGCAATAAATAAGCTGCTCTGAAGTGGCTTATAAACTTCTACCCTTTTAGCAATGTCTGTCACCACCAGGGCTAAGTTGGATGCAATGGGTGTGTTTCTGTACAGGAAGGAATGGAGCACAGCAGCTGGTATGATCCGTACCACTGAAAAGGTGCTGACCATAGAAGATGCCTATAGCTCATGCATGACTCAGGATGTACTTCACAACAGCTTGTACTCCTCAAATTTTGGGCTTGAATCTGTATGATTCTCTGACTCGAGGGCAATATCATCTTCCTTTTATTCACAGAAAGCGAGTTCTGTAGGCTTGTCTAATTTAGAGTATCTACAATACTCTTTTTACTCATTTTAAAAGCAAAAGCTTAAGTCTTACTCCAGTGTTTTACTTTTGGGTAAGAACTGAGTACAGTGATTTCAGTCCAAAATACTGAAAATAGTGGAGGGAAAGATCTGCAGGTAACACCAGGATTGGAGATGACTGGAAGATGCAGCCTGTGCTGTCATGTAGATGGAATTGTAGGGGGAATTACTTATGTATTTTTACTAGTGTGTGCAGCTCCTGGAACAGGATTATCCTGTACACGTGAATAAGAAGTTGGTGCTGTTAAGTCAGCAGGTGGTAAATAGATCACAGCTTACCTGCTTGATGTGACCACAGCACACAGCTGCACTCAGGCAAGCTGCTGGGTGAAAGCAATGCTTCCCCTAGAATTGAGTACAGTGCCAAATGCTTTCCCTGCACAGCGTTTGTGTTCCTAATTCTGCTCAGCATCAACACAAGAGGAAAATAATACAGCAGGTCGTGATCACAGTGGAGCAACAGGGATACTGTACAATTAACCTGGGGGGTAATGGGGTCCAACAGCATCTCCTGTTTTGCTCAACTCTGGTACAAGCACGGAGTTAAGTGCTGACAGTAACTGGGGAGACACAAGAAAACTTCTGAGAGCGCCTCTCCACTTACCCACCTGGATCTATTTGCTGACAATTAAAAGTAATTGGTTTGTGACTGAAAGTATAATCCACCATTTGCCACAATTTAGGTGTCACCTGTGTATGTGTGACAGCCCAGACCAGAATTGGTTTGTTCTCCATACACTACATCACCCTGGAAAGCATGAAACTGAGGATTGCAGTGACCTGTCCACTGGGAATAAAAGCTGTGGATGGCAGCAACTTCCTATTGCTTCATGTTTTATGAGGTCTCTATCAGGCTTTTGGGTGAAATGAGCTTGGGACATGACTGTGGCTGAGGACAGGAGTGACAGGCACTAGCACGTCTGGATGCTGCTATCCCATAAATAGCAGAATGCATGGGGATGAATCCTGACCAAACAAATCCTGGAGCAGCACAGCCCTGCTGCACTCTGCACACATTGGGTCTAGTGGGATTAATGGCATAGTGGAGTTGAATAATACATGTCAGAATAAGTTAACTAAGAAAAGCATTATGAAGAGCTAAGTTTAGGGAAACAAAAGTTCATAGAATCACAAGTAGAGTATCTCAAGCTGGAAGTGACCCAAAAGGACCATTGAATCCAATACCAAGCCCTGCTCCTGGCAGGACCACCTAGAACTAAACCACAGGACTACGAGCATTGTCCAGACAGCTCTGGCAGGCCTGTTACTTCCTTCCTAATTTGCAGGCTCTATTGCTTTTTCAGAGTCTTTGACTTAATATTCTTAATGTATTAAAAATTTAGGATACAGAACTCAAGGTGACAAAGAACTGGCAGATACACTAAAACAGAGTGTGTTCCTGCAATCTCCAAAGCAAGCAGGAACACTCTGTGTTCCCGGTTCAGAACAGCCGGAGCTGGACATCGGGGTGAGCAGGCAGCTGCCTCTCCCTAACCCATCCAACATGCATCAAGGGCTGTTCTCAGCAGCTTATTGTACATTTTTGGCCTTTGTGCTTCTAGCCTTGGTTCCTTCCACTCATGCTTTCTGCAGGTAAGAGAGATAGACATTGTGTGTCTGAAGGCACACACCTTGTGTGGCCACAGAATACCAAAGAGTGGGCAAGATAAGCTGCTCCGGGTTTTGACAAGAGCCCTTTGGAAACACTACTGTGCATTGTACCTATCCTGCATTTCCACTACAGAACTAATTCAAGTGATTCTTTTCCTTCCCAGGTTTCTTGAGGATGTCAGGTTAATGTTCTCTGGTTACTCTTTGGGCCTGTGGTAGGAGAGCTGCAGAGGGCAGGCATCCCCCACACTGATACCAGTTAGGGCCTGGGGAACTGATTTGGTCTCAAGGGTCTCTGGGCTGCTGAGGAGGACATGTTCCCATTGGTGATGTCCAATTGCTATCTGAGGGGCATTTGGTTAATCACAGAATCTTAGAAGGGTTTGGGTTGGAAGGGACCTTACAGACCAGGTTGCTCCAAGCCCTGTCCAACCTGGCCTTGGACACTTCCAGGGATGGAGCAGCTACAGCTTCTCTGGGCAACCTGTGCCAGGGCCTCACTACCCTCATAGGGAAGAATTTCTTCCCAATATCCCATCTAACCCTTCCCTCTGGCAGTGGGAAGTCATTCCCCCTTGTCCTGTCACTCCAGGCCCTTGTCCAAAGTCCCTCTCGAGCTCTCTTGGAACTCTTTTAGGCACTGGAAGGTGCTCTAAGGTCTCCCAGAGCCTTCTCTAGGCTGAAGACCCCCAGCTCTCTCCCAACCTTCGTCTCCATAGACGAAGGGCTTCAGTCCAAGCAGCACCTTGTTGCTCTCAGCCCCCCGTCCCGTCTAACAGCGTTGCCATGACGACTCCCCCCCTTTCCCCGCATCCCCCCGAAAAGCTGCGGCGGGGCCGAGCGCGGCCCTGCGGATGCGGCCCCGCGCGTTTCCACGGCGACGGCGCGGGCTGAGCCGCCCCCTCCCCGCGCTCCCCGCGCACACTCGGACCGGCCCCGCGCCCCTCCCGCTCCGCGCCCCCCGCCCCCCGCACCCCGGACCAGGCCGGGCCGGGCAGCGCCGCCGGGGCTCGGAGCAGCGTCCGGCCGGGGGCAGGTAAGAAGCGCGGCCGGGCACCGCCGGCCCGGGCTCGCCGCATCCCCGCCCGGCATCGCCGCATCCCGGTTCCCGCACGGGCGAGGCCCCGGCCGGGCGAGCGGGCCCGGGGACGGCGGGGATGGACGCTCCGGCATCCACTGTGCCCGCGGCGGCGGGGCCGGAGCCGGGGTGGAGCGGCGCGGAGGGGCCGGAGCTGGACCGTGACACCGTGTGCAGCGCAGTGTGTTTGCCCAGGGCCGCCGCCCCCGGGGTATCTCGCAGGAACATTACCGTGCTTATCTCCCGGCACCAGGCTCGGGGCCCGCCGGGTGCCTGCGCCCTGCTTGGGCTGCAGCTGCGAGGCGCTGCCCAGCCCTGTCCACAGAGACAGGGAACCGCACTGTGCTTCCCTGGCTTTCCCAAGGGATCCTCTCTGGGACACACGGAGGCTGGAAGCCCCTTTCAGTCTGGACGCTTGACCGTGTTGCTTCAGGTGTTTCTCAAACACTGTGAGCTGGTGCTGTCCCGGAGCCTGGAGGTGACACCGCTGCAGCCCTGGATAGGGCCCTGCAGTGTGGAGGGCTTAGGTTCCGCCTGGCAGGCAGTGCATAGCCCAGGCTATGGAGACAGTGCTCCTCGTGGGCTAGGACAGGTTGTGGATTTATTTCTTTATTAGTTATAAAAGAAGATAAAAGCTGAGACATTTAGAAATATTTCAGGATCACGTATCCATCCTGTTTTGATGTGTCCGCCTACTTATAAGTGTAACTTGTGGAAGAATATCCCTAACTGTGCAGGGCTGGATGCTGCAGCAGGGCTGATGCTATCAGGGAGCAGTGGAAGGTAGGTGTGGGTGTCCCTGTTGTGCCTCTCAGGGGTGGCTGGGCCAGGGGTCTGGATCCAGCTGGAGCTACCCAGGCTTCATGCTGCCTTCTGGCCTCAGTGTTGAGCTTGGATGGTGTCACCCTGAGCCCCTTGGAGTGGCACAGGAGATCCCTGTAACTGCTCATTCTCCCCACCTGTGGCTCTGCGTGGAT
The DNA here is from genome assembly GCF_003984885.1 of Neopelma chrysocephalum. Lineage (NCBI taxonomy): Eukaryota > Metazoa > Chordata > Aves > Passeriformes > Pipridae > Neopelma > Neopelma chrysocephalum. The sequence goes on from NW_020897948.1 coordinate 1,206,287, forward strand.
CCACAGGCCCAAAAGCTAATCCTGGTAGCGGTGACACTCCTGGGACAGCAGGTGAAAACTCAGCCGGAGTGGCTCTGCTTTGTCAGCTGTGTCTGAAGCTAAAGCTTGCTGCTTTATTGCCCTTCTCCCTCTGATCTCCATTTTCACAGAATCTATTTGCTATTTTGAAATGTGCAACATGATTGAGCTTTTACTGCGCAGAATAACAATTCATCTGGTTTTGAGATGTTGATAAATTCCACGGCTCATTCCAAACCTCACCATGCTGCAGCAGAACACAGGAGCAGGACTTTGTGCCCCTGGTTTGTTCCAGAGGAGGCGTTGCCTCCTGGCTTTGAAGTAGCAGTCAGATTGGGAAGGGAAGAGGTAGGATTGTCTTTCTCCGCTGGGACACCTGCCTGTGCCAAGGGTGTTCCTGAGTTTGCCTGTGCGTATATAAAGCAAATACTTTCTACAGTGCTGTTAGCCTCCTAAACACCTGCCCTGGGCAATACCAGAAGACAGGGGAAGACCCAAGGGAACAGCTCCCAGCCTAGCTGGTCTCTGCAGTGCTCTGGCTGTACCACTTGCATGTTTAGCATGATCTCAGCTGGTGGTCTTTCTTAAAGGCTCAATTTTGCCACTGGAGGTAATTAATAATCATACCTCAGGTGATGGTAAGGATGAGAAAGTTCTCTGCTATGGCTGAGGAGATTTCTGAAAAAAATTCACAGAATCACAGGCTGGGTGAGGTTGGAGGGACCTCTGACGGTCACCTTGCCCAGTCCCTGCTCCCTCAGGGCCACCCAGAGCCGGCTGCCCAGGATGTGCCCAGGCGGCTTTCGAGTCTCTCCACGGATGGAGACTCCACCACCTCCCTGAGCACCTGCACCAGTGCTCAGCCACCCTTGCAGCGGAAAAGTGTGTCCTGATGCTCAGAGGGCCCCTCCTGTGTGTCAGTTTGTGCCCGTGGCCCCCAGGTCTGTCCCTGGGCACTGCTGAGCAGAGCCTGGCCCCGTCCTTTCTGCACCCTCCCTCCAGGTATTTATCCACACAGATGAGATCCCCTGAGCCTGCTCTGCTCTGGGCTGGGCAGTCCCAGCTCTCTCAGCCTCTCCTCATGGCAGAGATGCTCCAGTCCCTCCATCACCTTCATGGCCCTGTGCTGGACTCTCTCCAGTCTGTCCCAGTCTCTTGTACTGGGCTGCCCAGCTCTGGGCCCAGCACTCCAGGGGTGGCCTCAGCAGTGCAGAGCAGAGGGGAAGGGTCCCCAGCCTCCAGCAGCTGTGACATTGCTCCCAGTGCAGTCCAGTACACTATCCTCCTCCTTTGCTGCAGGAGCACATTCCTGGCTCATAGGCATCCTGTATCCCCCAGGATTCCCATGGCCTTTCCTGCCAGCTGACTCCCAGCATGTACCAGTGCAGGTTTCAGGAATATTTAAAAATTCAAGAAGCCACAAAGCCAATACACGTTAATATTGTTTGACTTATTATTATTTTAAGCCAATCTTGTGATGAAAAGAAACACCTCTTTTGAGCAGATTGTGCTTTAGAAGGCACTGATGGGGCTGTGCAGCAGCTCTGTGCTGGAAGCTGCTTTTCTTCATGCTCTTCTGTGGCCTGTTGCATGTAGTGTATCCCTCCTCTCCAAACAGTGGATCATTCCCTGGCTTTGACATGGTTTTGGGAGAGGGTGGGTGTGAGACCGTGGCAGAGCTGGAGGCACGTGTGTACATGTGTTACTCATGTGTATAGCAGCCATAGAAGTCCTTTCCAAGCCCCTGGGTTGCTTGCCCAATGTCCTTGGCTGTCCCTCAGCAGAAGGTAGGAGTGGGTGTGGAATGAATGGCTGGCTGGCTGGGGCATGGGGCTCACCTGCACCCTCTGTAACACATGTGGAGTTACACCCAATACAAGATAAAATGGAGAATTTGGGGACTCACTGTTAAGGCCAAAATAGCTGTAGCTCCACAGTTTCTCTTTTAAAAGCTGGCTGGTGGGATTTTTGAAGGCTGCAAAGTGTTGGCCCGATCCAATCTTGTCCAGGTGAGCAGAGTTTTATCAGACATCACTGGGGCATGTGTAAGCCAAAAGCTTTTTAAGATCCCAGATAAATAAAATAAATAAATGAATAAATAAAGCTTTTGTTCGTTGTCTAGAGCAGCCAGCAGAAAGAGTTATAGAATATCCTGAGCACAAGGATCATCGAGTTGAACCTCTGGCCCTGCACAGGACTCCCCAACAGTCCCGCCATGTCCCTGAGAGTGTTGTCCAAACACTCCTTGAGCTTTGGAAGCCTTGGGGCTGTGACCACTGCCCTGGAGAGCCTGTTCCAGTGCCCGACCACCTAGGGGCAAATTAGGAAAGGGGAAGAATCTTTTCCTAATATCCAAGGGAATGTGTTAGTTTGGTTTGCTAATTATTGTGCTAATTTGCAGGATTCCATCCCGGTAGGTTTTCAAGACTGGGCTGGATAAAGCCCTGAACAACCCGGTCTGATCACATAGCTGACCCTGCTGGGAGCAGAAGCTTGAATTAGAGACCTCCTCTGGTTCCTGAAGTACCCTGTGGTAATATAGGTCATTCCAGGGCTTGCAGCAGATCTCTTGAAGTGATCTCTGGGGCAGTGGTACGTGCCTGTGCTCTGGCTCCAAGGGCTGAAGCCACCAGAGTTGTCTCAGCTGTGGGCACCCTCTCCATGACACCTTTTCTGCTCTCAGGAGCAGGGTTATCCAAAGGGATGTGTGCCAGTGCCTTTCTCCTTCTGTGACAGTGATGCTAAGACAGATCATAGCTGTGGCTGATCCCCTGTACAGATACTTGTTCTTTTCTCCCTTTTTCCATATGTAGTGTTCCTGACCTGGGATGCTTCACAACAGGTTGGGCTTCCAGAGATTTTTATACCAGGTTTTAAAAACTGTGAGCTGCAAACAATATCTCCAATCCTGATTCACATTCCTGCAGGTGGGGATGGAGCTCTGCAGCCCAGCTGTCATGTCATGCCCACACCTGACCTACCAGCAAGGGTCTAGTGCTCTGGCCAGAGGTGCCGGGGAAAGCATGGACACCACTGCTGAGGGGCAGATAAGAGGAACAGGAGAGACAGTTTGTGGTAGAATGATTAAGGTTGGAGAACACCTCTAAGATCACCAAATCCAACTGTAGAGCAAGGCCATGGACTGGATGGGCTTCTCTGCCTCCCTCAGGCCGCTTGGAGGGCTCCTGACCCTCTGAGCTGGGATGCCCAGCCATGGTGCAGTGGTGGGACTTGCCATTTGGAGCAGTGAGGCCTTTTCCAGGAGGTTGTTGGAGGAGGGATTGTCTGTAGTTTAAGTCCTAAATCTCCGTTGTTTAGTTCTTCCAGTTTAAGGCATAGCACCCAATCTACAATCCAGATTCATTCTGTTCATTCATATGCCAAACTCATAAGGCATGGGAGAACCTGTCCTGACAGCGTTGGTACAGCCCCACAAGGGTTTGGAGAGTGTTAAAAATGTGATGATTACTGCAGGGCACTTCCTGTGCAAGTATTTACTATTGTGTCATAGGTTTCTGGATGGAGATGAGTTGGAGCATTATCCAATCGGAGCACTGGATCTAGTTATTTTTCTTCCTTTCTAGGCATTTCTAGTACCAATTTCTGTTTAAGTTAAAAAAAAAAAGCCAACAGCTCGCACAAAATGAGGAGTTGTCCTTGAAACTTTTAACTCAAGTGATGAATAAGGGATTGATTGGATTTGAGTGCCTAAGAAAGCAGATAGATTCCTAGTAGGTATTAGGAAGCACCAGAACAGGTTGGCTGCCAAATTCATTTTGGCTTTCAGTTGGAATCTGGTGTCCAGCTGAGTTGCTCAGTTTCTTCAGGTCTCCTGACACTTAACAGTGCTTTTCTGTGCCAGAAGGGCCTGGAAGGTCTATGCTGTCTGTCAGCTGAGCATCAGGTGTTTGTGGTCACAAACCTGACAGCACTGGGAGAGGGAAGACGAAGTAGATCTTCCCCTCATGCGACCATACCATCCACTCTTTACCCTCTGGTTGTGACACCTTTATCCTAATGTCTCAGGTTTTAAAATTCCAGACAACCCCACGTCAGCAAAGTGATTATCTTGTTTTCCACATGGCTATCTTCCCTTTCAAAATGAAATTGCACCAAAAGGAACCAAGAAATGGCCATGGTCCCCTCTGTAGCCCTCTGTAGCCTCATAGCAGCCCTTGCCTCCATCCTGGCAACAAGGTGTGGGAAACAGGGCAGGTCCAAAATCCTTCCCTCACTCAGCATCCTCAGACTTCAGGAGTCTCTAGGACACCTGGACCATCATTTTCAGTAGGCATGGAGAGGTCTACCTTCCCTGAGCACATCTGGGGATGCTACTGGGTTTTTGCCTGGCCACGCATGTCTGTTGCATTGTTCACTAGGGCAGCCCCGAGAGTCCTCCCTCGCCGAGGTGCCCTGGGCACCAGGAGGCAACACTGCCCCTCTCTTGGGCTTGCAGGCAGGCCCTGGTCTGGGGACATCCTGGTGCAGGCACCGTCCTGCCAGCTGGGACACAGCAAGGGGTAGCTGCTCTCCCCAGGGGCAGGGAACCAAGGAAGGCAGCTGGAGGGGCACTGTGGCCATGTCCCTTGGAGCTCAGGCAAGGCCTGAGATCAAGCCAGGATTCCAGCCAGGAGGTCAGTCCCACTGCTGCCAGACCTGCTGGAGACTGCACTGCTGCAACTTGGAGCCCCTGGGCCCATGGGTGGGGGTCCCAGGGGAGGCTGATCACAGCCAGTAAGACTCAATAGTTCCCTCAGGGCCTTGACACTTTGCCCACTCCTTGAAATTCATGGCTTAAGAGATTGAACATCACCAGTCCTGTGAGAAACTGCATGCAGAAGGCATCAAGCTCCCCTGACCCGCCCCTGTCCCCCCCCCATCAAATCCTGGCACTTGTGAAATTCTTTCTTGCAGGCAGTTAAAAGATCAAGGGTGATGCTCCAACAGGAGAGCTGGAAGGGGAACTTCATGGACCTCTGCCTGCTCCAGGGTAGCATTTGCCAGCCCTCAGTCACAGTCTGCACTGGAGTAGTGTAGGCCCCCGGAGGAGCCAGGAGCATCTTGTGGACCTGCCGTCCTCATACCATCTTATGGTGGTGCCAGGTAAGAAAAAAACCTTGGCATTTGCAGGGTCTGAGGTGGGATCTCACAACAGGGGCTTTACTGGGCTTTACATGTTGATGCCAGCTGTGACCTTCGTGTTGTTCTGTGTTGGGTTGAATGGACCTTTAATACATCTTGAAGGGATTTCTGCTGGGAGATGGTGGAAAGGGAGAGACCTATCTCTGCAGTCACTTTCTCACTCCTTTGTTGTGTTTGTACTGGTACCCAACTTGATTTCTTTCCTGCAGTGCCTCGCTCTGTGCCCAGGCAAGGTGATGGACAGCAGGGCAGAAATGGAGGTGGTGAGGAGCACGAAGGGCAATGCTGCTGGGGAGGTCAGCGTCCATGTGGTCACCACCGAGAGCACTGTGCAGAGCACCCACCTGCCAACCACTGCCTTCATTATACCAGGTATGGGGAACAGTCCTCTCTAACTGGTGTCTCCCCAGCCTTCTCCCCACACGCTGATACCTCACACTCCTTGTGTGTCTGTGCTCCTCCCAAATCCTGGGAGGCAAAGCCATGCTGCTGTTGCCATTTTAAAGGTTCTCTGTGGCTATTCCACATCACTTGGATGGTTTGTGGTCAATCAAAACTTCTTGAGTTTTAAGCCAAAGCCCTGATATCTGGAGCCCTGTACCAGGGCAGCACAGTGTGCTGGGTCCCTGCTCTGCAGGGCTGTGGGCTCCTGGGCTGCTGCAATATCATAGAATCACAGAATACCTCAAGCTGGAAGGGACCCATAAGGATCAAGTCTAACACCCTCATCAGGACTGGACCACCTAGAACTAAACCATAAGGCTGTTATCCACTGGCAACAGTGGAGACAGACACTCCCTGAGCTCTGGCAACCCTGCTGCCGTGACCACTTCCCTGGTGAGCCTGTTCCTCTGGGTGAGGAACCTTTTCCTAATATCCCATCTGAACTTCCTGTGATGCACCTGCGTTCCACCTCCTTGTGTCCCATCACTGGTCCCCCAGAGAGAGGAGATCAGCCCCTGCCTGCGCTGCCCCCTGTGAGGAAGGTGCAGACTGTGATGGGGTCACCCCTTGGCTTCTCTGAGCTCAGTGGGCCGAGTGGCCTCAGCTGCTCCTCCTAAGTCCTGCCCTCAAACCCTTTCCCTATCCTGGTCCCCCTCCTCTGGACACACTCGAGCCCTCTGATGTTCTTCCTGTGCTGAGGTGCCCAAACTGCCCTCAGGACTTGAGGTGAGGCTGCCCCAGAGCAGAGCAGAGTGGGACAGACCCCCCTCATCCAGCCAGCGATGCTGGGCCTGATGCCCCCCAGGACAGGGCTGGCCCTTGGGGCTGCCAGGGCACTGCTAACTCCCACTGGGGCTTGTCCCCCTGTTCCTACATATAACTGGATTACCCCATCCCAGATGCAGAATCCAGCTGTTACTCTTGTTAGATTTCATACGCTTTGTGATTGCCCAGCTCTCTGGTCCATCCAGTTCTCTCTGTTAGGCCTCTAAACCTTGAGCAAGTCCACAGCTCCTCCTAACTTAGTGTCATCAATAAACTTACTTAATGTGCATTTGATTCCTGCATACACATAATTTATAAAAACATTAAAGAGCACTGGCCCTAAACCAGTGCCCTGGGGAACCCCACTGGTGATGGTCTGTAAGTTTCTGAGCCCAACCATCAGCCAATTGTTCACCCAACATATGATGGACTAATTGAGCTCTGTGCTGGACACTTTGTCCAGAAGGATACTGTGAGAGACAGTATCAAAAGCTTTGCTAAAATACTAAAAAACCACATCTATTGGCTTTCCCCTTGGTCAACTTGTGAACCTGTGTTGACTGTGACTGACAACTGTTGCCTCTCCAGTGTTTTCCAGTAACTCTGAGAATAACCTTCTCCATAGTTTTATCAGGCACTGTAGTGAGACTGACAGGTCTGTAATTTCCAGGGTCATCCTTCTTACCTTTCTTGAAAATTGGGACCATTTTCAGCCCAGCTGACAGGTGTCTTTCAGGAGGTATGTGAGCAAAGCATGGATGTGTGTTAGATGAGATCAGGGGTGTTCTTCAGAAGCAGATCTTCCAGTTTTTCCTGCTGCTGGTGCCTCAGGTCTCACTGCAGTGAGACCCTGATCTACACAGCGTGTTCCTTTGAAATGTAACTAAACTGGAAGTTTTAAACTGAAGTTGCAGTCCAGGAGCTCACCAGGACATTCCTGCTACATCAGGGCATTCTGGTCACAGAAAGAGTCCAAGATCAAGCTGAAGTAGAACCCCTTGAATGTGGATAGTGTTGGTGCCACCCCCCAGCATAAGCCATTGCTGGCTGCAGACTTTTTGGGTCACTCTGACTGCTTGTGGCCCACAGCACAGCCCTTGGCTGGGAGACCATGTCCTCTGTGATTTTGTGCTTCCTTTGAGCCTTGTTTGCACTAGCAAAGTGTTCTGTGTATGCCTCTGGTTGTTTGTCTCCTTTCTTCCCTTCTCAAGCAAATGCCACTACCATCAGCCTTCCCACGAACACCTTAGAAATCCAGCGATTCCCCCGGGAACCACAGAGAAGCACAGGGGCCGAGAGGCCAGAGAGGGGAACAGGGAATGAGCCGATCACAGCTACTGTCATTCCCCAGATCAGCGGGGTGCAGACCTGCAGCACAGTCCGTGTGCTGGAGTGGAAAGATGGGGTGGCTACTTTGCCTGGGAGTAACCTGCGGGTAAGTTCAGCCCTGGGCCACTGTGTTTGTCCCCTCTGCCACTCCCTGCAGCTCCTTGACCTTGTAAGTCCCCAGCCTGTGCCAGGTGGGCACCACCAGGATGTGACATGGCCCCTGACAGTACCTGCACCCCTGCTGGAGGATCCCTCAGCTATTCAGGCTCTTCTTGTGCCCCATCCCTATGCTCCTCCTATCCTGGGAGCTTAGCAGAGCTCACACATGGTGCTTGGGGGCTGCAGCAGGTCTGCACAGGGAGGCACAGAGGTGCTACGTGCTATGCAGGACATCTTTCCTTTCCAAGCTGTACCATGGAGCTGGCTCTCACCCAGCTCCTGCACTCATCTTGGAAGCAGGAGTCAGCAGGCAGAGGGTGCCTTCAGGGATACCCCTCAGTGCATGACATAGCTTGCAGAAAATGCACCCGTTTCTCAGCTGCTTCTCAGCCTCAGGGCACCACATCCTCCAGCCATCCACCTGCCAGCTCCAGCCATCCTCCAGCTTTTCTGCCAGCTGGTCACCCGAGTGCCCACAGTGTGTCCAGCACAGGATGCAGGCAGGGGCACCATCACAGGAGACTGGGGTGCTGTGCTCATCTCTGTCCTCAAAGAACTGTCCTCTTGTTGGACACACTGATAACCAAACCATGTCCCTCATTCTCAGAGCTCAGCTGCACCCACAAGCTATCAAGTTACATTTCTGTTCTCCTTGTTAACTCTTCTTCCTTGTTTTTTGGTTCAATGACATAGTTTCGAATAAATGAGTATGGGACACTGAAGGTGGTGAGTGCTGATAAGATACCTCCAGTGGAAGCTGTAAAGGAGGGTCACACAGAGAAAGATGGGGACTCAGAGGTGGCACCCACCAGCAGAGACAATCCTACTGTGGCTAATGGTAAGGGCACCATGGTGGCACTTGAGAGGTGGGTACCACCATCCTGCACATGCTGTCTGCTGTGGTCCCTGAGTGAGGCAAATGTCTCCTGCTTCTGCTCTCCTTCCTTTGCTGCACCTCATGCCTCACTGCTGCTTCTCTCTCCTCCCAGATGTGCCGGAGCAGAGCAAGCTGCCCACAGCAGAAAGCATGTGCCACTGCGATACCTGTGGCCGGAGACACGTGTGGGATGGGGCCCGGGAAGGCAGGGGCTTCTGCAGCGAGCACTGTCACCAGCAGTTCAAAGAGAGGTAAAGGAAGGGGAGTCTGCACCATGCAGAGCCATATCCATCCGTCTGCCCTCCCTCCCTTGGGCCATGTGCTCCAGCAAGGGATGTGAGCACAACTGCCTCTAGGGGATCCCTCTTGTTCCCCTCATTCCTGTAGGCAGAGTGCCCTGGCTGCAGAGTGAGGGGATGAAGACTTGTCGCAGGGGAAGCATGCAGGAAGCACAGGAGCCAGATTTTCTCCTGGCCAATTTTTGGCCTCATAAACACGTATCTGCTGGAGCAGGGCTGCTGCAGGAGCTTGCTGCAGTGGGTGCTTCCAGGCTGAGGAGCAGTGGGAGGCATGGGTCACAGGGGCATTCCCAGCCGCTCTGCTGACCAATGTGTGGCTCCTGGGACTTGATTTCCAGCATCTCTGTGTGCTTCTGGTGCAGCTTAGAGCCTTGTTACAAAACTAGATCCCTTTTGATCCATCCCTGTGTTCAGACTGGTTTCTGACACCCAAGTGTGTGAGGACAACTGTGACCTGTCTCTGGTTCTAACTCTTGCTAACTTGTGTGCTGAGGAGCGCGTACATTAGTCAGGAGGGATGGGAGCATGTGTGAGTAAGAAACGGGTGGACAGTGATTCTCCAGCAGCCCCTACCTTACCAACACCCCAGCCAGTGTCACATGCTATGCCACAGTGCTTTACCCTCCCTTCCTCTGTGCAGGTCCGTCATCGTGGAAAACTCTGCCAGCAGCACCAATGCCACCGAAATCC
>NW_020897948.1:1216019-1272646 GCF_003984885.1 Neopelma chrysocephalum
TGTGCACTGTGAGTGTGCACAGTTCTCATCAATGCTTTTTGGGGTGTGTCAGCTGTAGGTAAAGGGGTAACCCACTGGCTGTTAAGGCCAAAAAGACTTGAATGTGTGGAGCATCAGGGCTTCTAACACTGGGCTGGCTGTTTGGCTTGTCTACCATGGGCTGGGCAGTGCTAGACATGTCCAGGCTGGGTTGTAGCTACTGAGCACTCTTAGCTGCTCTTTTGAGTCTGGGCCACCAAAGCAAGTGTTGAAGTAAGGGATTGTCTGTCTGTGTGCTGTGTGTCCTGGAAAGGAGAGACTTTGACAAGGCAAGGAAGGTCTGCTTGCCAGCCCTGACTATAGCAGGTCCATTCCAGGTGTTTGTTACCACTGAGCACCAAAATCCCATGCACCCTCCCATCATCAGATTCTCCTGCAGCCCATTTCTGGACCAAGCATTGGTCAAATCAGGGACGTCATGGAGGCATAGTAAGGCCCTTGGCACCGGTGTGAGGGTACAACACACAGCCTAAATCTCTGTGCAGACCTGGGTTTTTGTTTTGTCTGTTCTCATGTCTAGGAGGAAAAGCAGGAAGAGAGGAAAAACTCTGTGGGAGACTCTGCCATGAGCAATCTGGAGGCTGAGGCGTGGAATGGGAGCCAGCACGGTATGGAGGGCCAGGTGGGCGGTGGGGTCAGTGCTCCCACCATGGCTGGGGGATCCCACTGTGGGGCTAGACCATTTTGTTGCTCCAGCAGAGTCAAACACCCAGTGCAACGCACTGGTACGTGTTTCTGAAGGCTTGTGAGCTCCTCTGCTTGCTTGATCCTGCTCTCTCTATCTCTTTCCATTTCTCTCCTTTCCTCTCTTTCTCTCCGTGGGAAGGGTGCACCCCTACAGATATGGCTATGTTGGCTTCAGGCACTGGCGGGTGCTGTACAGTACTGTCCCTCCCCTCAGGAGCTAAATTTGTTCCTGGCTCGTGGATACCGTGTTTGCTCTCAGAGACACTATGCTGAGCGATAAGAGGACTCTGCGCCATGTGTGGCTTTGCCCTCCTGTGGGATGGACTTACGGGGAACTTCCCTCATGTCATCAGGAGCTCACAAGTTTGGGACCTGCTCCTGTAGGTGTGGTGCCACTGAAGCCATGTGATTTGGGGTTGTCTTATCTTGCGGGGATCTATTCCTGGATTGTATCAGAGATCTCAAAAGCAGAGCTGTCAACAGGGAGGAGGCAAGCTGAGGAAGGCAGTGTTTGCTTGGTTGTTGTTTTGCCAGCAGTGTGATGGGGGTGAGGGGGAAGGAAAACTTGGGGAAATAATGAAAATAAACGTTTATGGGAAACCTTTTGTCTTTGAGTAGTGAAAGGTCATATTCAAAATATTTTTAAAATGAAAATGTTCTAACTTCACAGTCTTCTCCATAGCCATGTGCAGGCACAGTGGCAGGGGCCAGGTGTCATTAATCCCTGATGTAACACTGAGTTAACCACTGTTAAAAAGGAATCTCATACGGCTCGTCTTCTGAGCCCAGAGCATGTAACTTCCCTGCTGCATACAAGTAAGTAGTGCTGCACACAAGTAAGCAGTGCTGAGCCTTGTTGTTTCAGCATTTTATTTTCTCTTATTATAGAAGTACATCCACAAAGAAAATACATACCTGGATGCTTCAGTGCAACATTGTCAGTGTATGCTCTGTCTCCTGGTGTATTTGTCATTCTCCAGAAGTGCAGAGCTTGTACTCACAGATTCCCCAGCCATGCCTAGCACTTTTTCTATGCCCCAAAGAATACTAAAGGTGTTTATAACTCTGAAATATCAGCGAAGCACCTGGGTTAGTCACTTTGCTCACTGAAGCTCAGCTTTAATTTCTTCCATAAGTTTTTATTTTTTCCTTCTCCACTTCCCCTATGTGCAAGGGAGGAATGGGTTTAGTCTGTTTTTTCCGTGCATTTCTGGCCTGTCCTACATGAGGCTGTGTGCCATGGCTGACCTGTAGCTGTGATTTCGTCAGTGCTGGAATAGGCACAGCACTCCTGGAGTCCCTTCAGGTGCTACAAAATAGGGAGAGAAAGTGGTTGGAGAGCAAGAAACTTGGGTTATGTCTTGTGCCTCTGCCGAGGCCTTTGTGACCTTCTCAAAGGCATGAAGGGTCACCTCCATGCCTGTGGAGTCTGTCTTCTTTTTGGGTAAATGCATCTCTAGGGCATCAGGGTGGCCCTGATGTGTCAGGTTGTTGCATCAGAGCAGAGGACAGCAGAGCTGGCAGATGAGCCCACTGCTGGTTTGACTGGCTGGGAGCCGTTTGCAGCTGGGAATGATTCCCAGATCTCTGCATGGATCCTGCTGGTTGTCTCAAATCCATCAGTGCTGTGGACATATCAGATGTACTGGCTGGAAGAGGACCTGGTTGCAGAGGTGTCCTGATGCTTTGCCCAGGATGGCTTGTCCCTCAGGCTCCTTAGAATCATGAAATAATTAAATAGTTTGGGCTGGAAGGGATCTTGAAGCTCATCTCATTTCAACCTCCCTGCCACGGGCAGAGGCACCTTCCACTAGACCAGGTACCTTACTAGGACATGGTACAGTGACAGAGGACATTCAGGGCATGGAGACTCCTGGTTCTGTCCTTCCTCGCACACTGGCCAAGTTTGCTGGAGAAGAGGTGGTGATAGGATGGTGCTGAGCTTCGCAGGGATGCAGGACTGTGTGTGAGAGCGGGATGGCCCCAGTGGGACCCGCCTGCCCTCGGCACTGCCTGGAGGCAGCAGGGCTGGGGCTCGAGCAGCCTCTCAGCAGCGTTTGTGTGCGTTTGTGCTGCGCTCAGGTGCCAGTGAGGAGAAGAAAGAAGGCTGGTCTTGGGCGTCCTACTTGGAGGAGCAGAAAGCTGTCGCTGCCCCTTTAGATCTCTTCCAGGATGTGAGTTGGGATTTTCCTGTCTTTTTCCCTCTTTCATCTTCTCTGTTCTTTCCCTTCCCTCCCACCCCCCTGCCTCCTCCTTCTCCTCTCTTTTTTGCTTTCGTATTTTGTGGGATTGGGCAATATCAAGCTCCCGTTGCCACCTGGAGGTGATTGGTCATCTGATTTGCCTGGAGTCCCACTCCCCAGCAGGGTGCTGTTCCCCATCCCAAGCACCCCACCTTTTCCTAGGACACCCCTGTGACTCTGGCATTGTGGAGCCTTTCCAGCCCTTCCTGGAAGCCAGGTGTGGTCTCTCCTGAGGCCACATTGCTGTGCTGCACCCCTGCTCCCAGGCGTCCAACTGCCAGGGTGCCCCACTCCCCCAGCTGCGGCTTTTAGCCCGGGGGCACTGCCAATAGCAAGAGATGCAAACCCACAAGGAGGTAGAACAATGTGTTTTTCTATGGGAAAAGAATTAAAATTTGGATGACAACATAACCTGTGGCCCATAGTCTCCTGGTCCCAGCAGCTCCCATTGCCTGGTGGTTGCTCCTCAGGCTGGTTCTAGACTCAGCTCCCTGCGTTGGTTTTTACATTGTAGTTTAATTTTTGTTTCCAGTACCAAGTAGCTTCCCAGCACAAGAATGGCTTTAAAGTGGGGATGAAGCTGGAGGGGATTGACCCACAGCACCCATCTATGTACTTCATCCTGACCGTGGCTGAGGTAAGGTGCCTCCCATGTTAGTGGGTTCTTTGGGGCAGGGAAGGTGCTGCCACCTGGTCTGTGGAAGAGATGGGGTTGGTGCCTTTGCCTGCCTGTTGCTGCAGGAGATGAGCTGGTGCTCCAGCATCTCAGACAAACAAACAGGGAGTTCTCTGCCAGCTCACAGGGACAGGACACAGCGCCATGGAGCTGCTGTCATGTCCTGGCCTAGTTGGTCTCTCCATCACCCTGACACAGCAGGTCATGAGAGGAGGGGTTGTGGTGATGGCAGCAGCTTCTTATCTTTGAGCTGATGCCCCTAGGACATTCCCTTGAGATGGAATGTGTGGAGGCATCCCATTGCTCTTCCTTGTGTCTGTGTGGGCTCTCCACTCAGCCATGTAATAGTCAAACCAGACTCGCCTCGCAGTGCTTCCCAGGCAGCCAGCATGGCATTTAGCCAAAATCTCTGGACCAGCAGATTCCCCAGGTGCAGAAAACGGAATCTTTGCACTTGCTGGATCCAGCAAGTTGCCCCACCATGATATTTTGTGCACCAACCTGAACATCCCTTCTTCGGGCTGGCTTGTGCTGGCCTTGCACTGACCTTGTTCCGGGCTGGGCACCCTTTGGTGCTTGTGCCTCCTGCTTTGGGCACTGGCCTGTGGTTGACTCTTGGCTTCTCAAGGCAATATAAGCTGAGATGGTGTGTGGGAGGGGTGGGGCATGTGATGCTCAGCCAGGTAGAGCAGCAGGTTTCCATGATCCTTTCCCTTTCCCTGCTGGTAGGTGTGTGGTTACCGGATGCGCCTCCACTTTGATGGCTACTCCGAGTGCCATGATTTCTGGCTGAATGCTGACTCCCCCGACATCCACCCTGCTGGTTGGTTTGAGGAGACAGGGCACAAACTCCAGCCCCCCAAAGGTAAGGAGTTGCCTTGTCTTTGGGTGCTGGGTCCTGATGAAGGAGGGTGGTGAACAGTAGGGGCAAATGTACAGTGTCAGGTGGGGATAGGGTGGCTCCATGGGGACCAGGAGGGATGCTGCTCAGATACTGGCCCAGGAGGGATACTTGGGGTGGGGGAGGGTTCCACAGGACAACCCGTGTCTTTCAGGCACCTGAAAGAGACAGACCTGTCTCTTCTTGTTCACATTTTGGGGCAAAGCCCTGTTGGATGTCCCATTGCCAGGCTGGAGTCAGCAGGCGGGAATGATTTTCTCTGTGCAGGAGCTGCACTATGGATTTCCACTGCTCACATTTCATAACACCCCTTCAAAACCAGCCATTGGGCCTAAGCCATGGGCTTTGGGCATCCCAGGGCTGCTGTGGATCCTCTTTGCCCACAGCAGGACATGCCTGCAGGATGACGACGGGTCAGGTATGGCCAGGCTCACCCTCATCACCTCCTGGCTGTGAACTCACTGCTCTCATTTCTCTTCCTGAGGGGTTGTAGGTTATAAGGAAGAAGAATTCAGCTGGACAAACTACCTGAAGTTAACAAAGGCTCAGGCAGCTCCTAAGCACCTCTTCTTAGTCCGAAACACTGTGAGTAGCAGCATCTCCTTCCTACCAGAGCCTACAGGTTCAGGTGTGAGTTTTCTGCTCCAGCTGAGCAAAATGCCTCCGCCAGCACTGGGCTTTGCTCTATTCACTCCACACTTCTCAAGCCTACAGCGCAGAGGGCCAGCAGTGTGTACTGCTGGCTGTGGCACACTTTGCTACTCAGGATCTGTAGCTTGGACACTAGTTTGGTGTGCCCAAAATTGGTGCTGGTCTGATTCACTGTTTTATCCAGGTTGGTCTGATGGACAGTTAAATCTGTTACAGAAGTATTGGTAAGGAGAAGTAACTGTTACTGTCAACAATTATTTTGCTAAAAAAAATCAGTTAATGTTTCATAAGTATAATTCTTTTGTCTCTATTAATGTGTGTTCATTGTTTATATGTCTGCCTATTTTTTTCACATGGAAGCTTGGTGAAGGGAAGTGGGAATGTAGCAGAGTGCAAAATGCTGATCATTTCTTTGTCAGCTGCAGAGGAAACTCAACCTACCGATAAATCAGCCTCTCTAAGTTATTTATTGTGTCTCAACCCTGCTGTTCATTGCTGCAACAATTCCACCAGTGTGTGATGCAGGATTTTACACAGATTTTGGATCCAAGAAATAAGGGCTAGGAAGGGAGAAGGACCCATCCCAGCTGCTCCTGCCATGTCTAGGGCATTGGTCACTGCTGACACTGAAGGACTGGGCCTGCCTGAAGGCCAGAGAGGGTCTGGTTTTGGGAGGGTTTGGGCAGGTGCCTCCTTGCAGCAGGCAAGGGAAGTGGTGAGGAAGGAGCTGTGCTGCAGCTTGCCCCTCTCTCCTGCCAGCACGAGGCTTCTTCCGGCTTTGAGGTGGGCAAGAAGCTCGAAGCTGTGGACCGCATGAACCCTTCCCTGATCTGTGTTGCCACAGTGACTGACGTGGTGGACAATCGCTTTTTGGTGCACTTTGACAACTGGGATGATACTTATGACTACTGGTAAGTGCACAGAGGCTCCTGGGGTACCAGTGGTGGAGAGACACCCTGCCACTGCTTCAGCAAGAGTGACGGGGTGCTTGGGAATGCATGGGACAATCCCAACGTGCTGCTGCAGAGAGGCCATGAGCGGACCAGGGAGGCAGAGGATCACCCTCCTGTGCTGGGGGATAAACCTTTACCTGTTCCATGTCACCTTGTGGAATGTTGCCATGGCTTGTAGCTGACATGGGGCAAAGACAGGCACGATCTCATGCTGTGGGCTCAGCCTGAAGCCCACTTGGGAGACAGAGTCACCTGCACTGCAGAGACTGAAGACCTGATCTTAAAAAGCAGCTCCTGCGCCTGTAGGCAGGGGACTGTGGCCAGGGTGGGGAGGTGTCCCAGTCGAGGCTGATTAAGGCCAGTTAAAATGGCCAGTTAGCACAGCCACGGTCCTAAGAACAGCTTCTTAGCTTTGTGGTTGGAGCCCTCTGACCTTCTCTTCTCACCCCAAGGGGCTGTGGGACTGCAGCAGGTTCTGTCCCCCGTCTGGTGCTGGGCAGCTGCCTGCTCTATCCCAGGGCAGACCTGCAAAGCAGTATCTCCTGAGGGCGCTGTGACTGCTGTGACTGACTGGGAGCCATGCTGGGGACATGAGCCCACCCAACTACCCTTGTCTCACTGCTCCAAGCACTGGAGGGTGTGTTCTGCCTCCCTACTTGCAGCAAAGGGCTGCTTTTCCCTGGGCAGAGGCATGTGCGTGTCCTGCCCCTCTGAGCTGAGTTCCCCTGCTCTAGCCCTTGCCTTGCTGGGCCCTGGAGTTCCCTGGGTCACTCAGGGACAAGAGTGCTGGAGAAAACCTCAGTTTCTGCAGGGGCTTTTGCTGGTGGTGCAGGTCTGAGGGTGCTGCCAAGTGTCCTTCCCTGGGCCCCCACAACCCGTGGTGATGAGCTGGGTATTTCAGCCCTGTGTAAGAGCTTGGATGTGTTTTCTAGGTGTGACCCCAGCAGTCCATACATCCACCCAGTTGGATGGTGTCATGAGCATGGCAAACCCCTCACACCTCCTCAAGGTGAGTCAGTGGCCTGGGAGTGCATCCCTTGGGGACAGGCTTCTCAGGGTGGCATGGGGGTCCTGGGGGCACAAACCCCATTAGTCCTTGCTTATCTGCAAGCCCAGACAGTTTCCTTCAGCAAGGCCACAGCCAGGGAGGCAGCATGTACCTGCCAAGGCTCCTGTACACACATTCAGGTGCAGCATGGTGGTTGTGTTGGGCCAAGTCTCCCCACTCAGACACAAGGAGGACCCAAGCTGTCTGCACACCCAGATGTTTTCTGCTTCTTTATATCCTGGGTTTCATGGTCCATGAGAAAATAGTAGCACTTCTTGATGTCTCTCAGGTTCCTGTGGGCCTGGCACAGACTTGGTTGGCCCTTGAAGGCAGTGGGATGTTCTGAGGTACTTGCTGTTTTCCTGCAAGGGTGTCTCACCTTCTGCATCTTCCCTCTTCCAGATTATCCTGACCCTGACAACTTCACCTGGGAAAAGTACTTGAAGGAAACTGGAGCGTCTGCTGTCCCAGCTTGGGCCTTTAAAGTGGTGAGTGCCACATCATCTGCTTCACCCCACCTCAGCAGGAATTCGGGCTGTCTCCATTGCTAGGTCTTTTATGAGAAGTCCAGTTATGTTCCATGTGCTCCTGCCACAGGCCTGGGCTTTGGATCTACACTCAAGGTTCAGAAGTCAGGGCAAGTAGTGGAAAAAATGAGAAGTATGACATCCCTTTGGCTAGACAAAAGCTGGGTGATGGGAAATAATTTAGGTTTGTTTGATTAGTGTTTCTCTCCAACTGCACCACCAACAGCTGCGTCCAGCCAAATGTGGTTGCAATGTAGATCCCCAAAATGTGTCTCTTAGAGACCTTCTTCCCTGGGGCAGCTTCCCTATCTTGTTAAAACACAGCTCAGATTCAGGAGGCCTGTTCCCCACTCTCTCCTGTTGCTGCTGTGATCTGGGATGGCTTTTCCCCAGCCAGGCCAGGGCTTGAAAGTGGGATTGAGGAGCACACACTGCTGGGAAAGCTGCCAGGGGGTGCAGGAAGCCTGAAGAATGGCCCTGCTCCCTGCTGATCTGGGTTCTTCCAGCGCCCACCCCATGGCTTCCTGGTCAACATGAAGCTGGAGGCAGTGGACAGGAGGACTCCTTCCTTCATCCGAGTGGCCAGTGTGGAGGATGTGGAAGATCACAGGATAAAGGTGGGTGCTGGAGGATCAGTGCTGAGCCTGTGTCCAGGCACTGTGCTGGCTTGCTCCTGCCCTTCCCTGCTCACTGGGAGTGGAGGTCTGTCAAAGCCTACTGTGCAGAGGTTGACAGGTCTCAGTGACTGGCTCCAGGAGTAGAGAAGAGCCTTGTGTGCTGCAGTTCAGCTCTACCCTGCTGCTTGCTAGCAACTTGGAGAGCTCCAGAGCTCCTCAGGGACATGTCCTGCATTTTGAAGGGTGACCTCTCTGCTCGTTTTCCCAGATCCATTTTGATGGCTGGAGTCACATCTATGATTTCTGGATTGATGCGGATCATCCAGACATCCACCCCATAGGCTGGTGCTCAAAAACAGGACACCCACTGCAGCCTCCTCTCAGTAAGTCCTGCGCCTGTGTCAGTCCCCCATCGCAGGGCACGAACACGCCAGACCCCCAATGTCACTGCCTGCACAGAAATGGGAGGGCGGGTGCTGGACATGGATGGGCAGAGAGGAAGGACCTTTCCACAGATTTGTCAGTTGGAAAAGTCCTCCCTGTTTAGGGCAGGCAGGGAGCCGAGTGCCCTGTCTCTGCCTGGGCTTGCAGTCATGAAAGTCTCTCTCCTGTTTCTCCTCCTGGTCTAGGGCCAAAGGAACCAACCTCCTCTACTCATGCAGGCTGCCCAACCCTGGGCTGCAAGAGCATCCCTCACACCAAGAGTTCAAAGTACAGCTTTCACCACAGGTGAGCTCCCCAGCACAGCTCAGAGAGGTACAGCTTCCCTGCCAGTCCATGCCAGCTCTTTTTCTACCACCCCCACTAGCATCCACTCCTTCCCTGCACCCACCCCATGCCTGTCTCTGCCCCATGCTCTCCCCAGGCTTGGCCCCAAGGCAGCATGGAGCTCACAGCTGGTGTAACCCCCGTGATCCTCTCCTGTGCCTGTCCTGTGGCACCCAGAGCCCTCTGGGGTGCCCGATGTGCCCATCTAGTTGTGGGGACTTATAGACTTCAGAGAGGACCATGTCTGTAAGATGCTGTTCCCTGACACCAGCTGTGAGAACACTGTTCCTCCCATCCCTCATGGATGCCTTTCACTGTGAGGCTGAGCTGGGAAGTCCCAAGAAGGAACAGTGCATCTCCCCAGCTCAGGCAGTCACTTTTCCAGGGGATAACAGGCTCAGTCTAGTGCCAACCCGAGTGCTAGGCTGGCATCAGAAGGAGCCAGTATGGTGAATCATAGAATCATAGAATCAGCCAGGTTGGAAGGGACCTCTGAGATCGTCAAGTCCAACCCTTGATCCAACCCTGCCGTGGTTACTAGACCATGGCACTGATGCCACTCCATCCCTCCAGGGATGGAGAATCCACCACTTCCCTGGGCAGCCCATTCCAATGGCTGATTACCCTCTCTGTAAAGAATTTCTTCCTAATGTCTAACCTAAACCTCCCCTGGCAGAGCTTAAGACCCAGCCCTCTTGTCTTACTGATAGCTGCCTGGGAGAAGAGACCAACCCCCACATGACTACAAACTCCTCAGGGAGTTGTAGAGAGTAAGGAGGTCTCCCCTTGAGCCTCCTCTTCTCCAGGCTGAACAGCCCCAGCTCCCTCAGCCTCTCCTCATAGGACCTGTGCTCGAGTCCCTTCACCAGCCTTGTTGCTCTTCTCTGGACCTGCTCCAGCACCTTGACATCCTTCCTGAACTGAGGGCCCAGAGCTGGACACAGCACTCCAGGGGTGGCCTCACCAGTGCTGAGTACAGGGGAAGAATCACTGCCCTGGACCTGTTGGCCACACTGTTCCTGATCCAGGCCAGGATCCACTGGCCTTTTTGGCCACCTGGGCACACTCTGGCTCATGTTCAGCTTCCTGTCCATCCACACTCCCAGGTCCCTTTCTGCTTGGCTGCTCTCCAGCCACTCTGTCCCCAGCCCGTGGGGCTGCTGGGGGTTGTTGTGACCAAAGGGCAGGACCCGGCACTTGGCCTTGTTGAACCTCATCCCACTGGAATCAGCCCAACTCTCCAGCTTGTCCAGGTCCCTCTGCAGAGCCCTCCTGCCTTCCAGCTGATCGACACTCCCCCCCCATCTTAGTGTCATCTGCAAATTTGGTAATGGTGGACTCAATCCCCTCATCTAAATCCTCAGTAAAGATATTAAACAGAACTGGGCCCAACTCTGATCCCTGGGGGACACCACTGGTGACCGGATCCCAACTGGATGCATCACCATTCCCCACCACTCTCTGGGCCCGACCATCAGCCAGTTCCTAACCCAGCACAGGGTGCCCCTGTCCAAGCCGTGGGCTGCCAGCTTTTTCAGGAGTATGCTGTGGGAGTAGGCTTTGCTGAAGTCCAGACAGACACATCCACAACCTTCCCCTCATCCACCAGGCGGGTCACCTGATCATAAAAGGAGATCAGGTTGGTCAGACAGGACCTGCCCTTCCTAAACCCGTGCTGGCTGGGTCTGATCCCTTGTCCATCCTGTAGGTGCTGTGTGATTGCACTTAGGATGATCTGCTCCATAACCTTGCCAGGCACTGAGGTCAGACTGACAGGCCTGGAGTTTCCCGGGTCCTCCTTCCGGCCCTTTTTGTGGATGGGCGTGACATTCGCCAACTTCCAATCATCTGGGACCTTCCCAGTGAGCCAGGGCTGTTGGGAAATGATGGAGGGCGGCTTGGCGAGCTCTTCCACCAGCTCCCTCATCACCCTTGGGTGGATCCCATCTGGTCCCACAGACTTGTGAGGATCCAAGTGGCTTAGCAGGTCGCTGACTGTTCCCTCGTGGATTACAGGGGGCTATTCAGCTTCTTATCTCTGTCTACCAGCTCCAGAAGCCATCTGTCCTCAGGACAACCTGTCTTACTGTTGAAAGCTGAGGTAAAGAAGCTGTTAAATACCTCAGCCTTTTCTTCATCTTTGATAACTATATTCCCACCTATGTCCAACAAAGAATGCAGGTTTTCCTTGCCCCTCCTTTTGCTACTGATGTATCTGTAGAAAGACTTTTTGTTAGCCTTAACAGAAGTGGCAGTATCCATGAGGATGGGGAAGGCAGGTCTGTGATGTGAATCCTCATAACCTGCTTGTTCAGCACTCTGGTGACTTGCACAGGGTTATTGTGATGGCAAATGGACAAGTGCTTGTAACCTGGAGGGACTGGGTGTGCCCTACCTGGGCACCCAGTGCCCTCACCCCCAGAATTTGGTCAGCACCTTTACTCTGCTTTCCATGATCAGGGCTATGGCAGCCCATGCTTGGGGGCAGAAGGGTGGCCCTGCTGGTTGGTCCCCCCATGCTGCTCCAAGCTGGATCCAATGCTTGTCTCCCCTCTGTTCTCTAGGAAGTGCCCCACACCGGGCTGCGATGGGTCAGGACACGTGACGGGGAGATTCACGGCCCATTACTGCCTCTCAGGGTGCCCGCTGGCAGAGAAGAACCAGGGCAGGCTGAAGGCTGACTTGTCCGACACCGAGGCCTCAACTCGCAAGAGGAACCTGATGGGCTTCTCTCAACGAAAGAAGTCTCGGCACCACGGGAGGTAGGAGCACACCCAGTAAGCCGCATGCAGGGCCCCTGTGCCACCGCTACCTGCCATGGGAGGGATACCCCCAGCCAGAGAGGCTCCTTGGCCTTGGGGCAGCACGGTCGCTGGCAGCTGGCCTCGGTCCTTTCAGCTCTGTTGGGCACTTCTCTTGGTTTTTCTTCCCACATTTTCTGTCTTTAGCTGTCAACCCTTTGGGTGAGGGTCCAAGTGGTAATCCCTGCTCCCACTGCTGAGGCATTGCTCTGTGCGGTGTGGAGGAGGGCCCTTGGGCCAGTCCCAGCCCTGTTGGACATCAGTCTTCCTGTCTCTTTAGAGGGAGACCTCCAAAGTACCGGAAGATCCAGCAGGAAGACTTCCAGAGTAAGTGCCGTCTTCTGCCACAGTGTCATTGCAGGGCTGGCAGAGCTGGGGTGGTGGCTGCTGGGGGCAGGTCTCCCTTGGCTCACACAGGTCCATCCCAGTGAGGGGCTTGTGGTCGACTGCCAGACTTGATCATTGACAAGGAATGTTCCTGCCTCATACCAGAGCTCTGTTAGCTCCCTCAAGCATGGCTCTTGGATTATGTCTGCAAATCTTTGAGTGATCTAGGGCAGGGAATAAGGAAAGTACACTATGGCAGTGTACTTTCTGCAGTGCTTTGTCCTCTTCAGACAGGGATAATGGGATGCTGTGCCACAAAATTTCAGTGTGGTTGTGAAATGCCAAATTACTGCTGCTGCACAGAAACTGATGCTGAACAGTTTCCTTGGTCTTTAGTTCTGATGCCTGACAGAAGTCGATGCCTGACATTTACCCTAGTGCTAGGGGTGAATGAAAAAGAGCTTTTCTTGGGAGCCATCCTTGACTCCTTGGAGCAGAGAGCAAGTGAAAACCTTTGTTAAAAATGTGAAATGAACTGGATTATATGGGAAGGAATTCTGGTGTGAAAATTGATACGTAAACCTAGTTCAGTATAGAAAATGAATGATTGAAGGTGGTGAGAATAGGGCAAAACCAAGCTTGTCTCTAAACTTCTATCCCCAATCCCACCAAACAGAACATTAGGATACACTGATATCCTAGTAAATCATGGGACAACCTTGTAGGCTTGTAGGATATGATGGGATGTTCTCGTCCTTCTACCTCGTATCACATCTTGCATTTTTATCCCCAGCTATTTCTTCAGACAACATGCACCAGTCTCTCTTCATGTCCGCCCTGTCTGCCCACCCCGACCGTTCCCTGTCTCTGTGCTGGGAGCAGCACTGCAAGCTGCTGCCAGGGGTGGCTGGCATCACAGCAGCCATGGTGGCCAAGTGGACCATTGATGAGGTGAGATGGTTTGGAACTCTTCATGCTGGCCTCTGGTCCTCTGGCATGGCTGGGAGCACCTGCCTGGCTGTGCAGCACTACGGCAGATGCACCAGGCACGCAGGGGCTTCAGTGGTCACTCCCCTGGGCTAGTGAGGAGATGATCCACTGGACATGCTGGTGGGGGGCACGAGCTCTGAGGGCAGCTCCTGGGAAGCACATGCAGAACAACCAAGTTCTCACTTGAATATGATGCTTCCCCAGGCCCAGGGCAGGCAGGTGGAGACAAATAGCAGTCTCTTAATTTAGCACGTTACAATTTTCCAAAGTTTCACCTTTGCCAAGTTAAAAAATTAAAGCCCAGACTCTGCAGATAAGCAGTGCCTGTTTTGTCTGAAAGAGAAATCTTTACCTCAGATTCTTCATCATCACCTTCATTCACTTTCTTGGACATCTGTGATGGCCCCTCTTAAGGCCTGAGTAGCTGGAGGAGCTCTGGCAACAGGCCCAGCAGCCAGCCCTGCCTGATCTCAGGCACTGGAACAGGCTGCCCAGGGCAGAGGTGGAGTCACCATTCCTGGAAGTGTCCAGAAGCGGTGTGGATGTGGCACCTTGGGGACATGGGTTAGTGGTGGGCTTGGCAGTGCTGGGTTAATGGTTGGACTTGATGATCCCAGAGGGCTTTGCCAATCTTAACAATTCCCTGATTTTCCCATTAGCCCCTGTGTGCCCCTCTCCTTCCCCAGCCCCTCAGTGGGAATCCTCTCGCTGTGCTGGAGGTGCTTGTTGGAGATGAAGCTGCTGAAGCATTTGCTGTTCTGGGGCCGGGGGAGGCCAGTGTCTGTGGCTGGATCCAGGGCATGGGGGCTCTGGGCATGGGAGGATAAAGCAATTGCAGCCTTTGTCCCAACAGCCACATGGCACCTCAGAGGGCACAAAATGCCTCCGTAGCAGTGAGGGTGTGGGCTCAGGGGGCTCTCTAGCCAGAGCCATTGCTCTGTCTTGACATTTTTCTCCATTTACTCCAAGGTGTTTAGCTTTGTTCAGACTCTGACGGGTTGTGAGGACCAAGCCAAGCTCTTCAAGGATGAGGTGAGAAGGGCTGGAGGATGAGAGCAGGTGGCCAAGGACAGCTGTTTGCCAGCAGGGCTGGAAGGAATTGGCCAGTGGCCTTCCTGGAGTGGATTGCTGCTGGATGCTGAGGGTGCATCCAGAATGGGGCAGTGATCCCACCCTGCAGCTCCACTGCTCTGCACAGTGTGCAGCTGTCTGGCTGTGAAGATACGGAGCAGGAGGAGAGCTGTGCTGCCCTCTTCTCCCGGCAGGGGGAGGGAGGGGCCCACTGAGATTGGGATGGGGGAATGGGAGGACGATGGTGCTGCAACCTTAATAACACCATCACCTCCTGAGGGAAGCTGCTTCCTCCTCACCCTTTCATCTTCCCCCATCTGCACCCTCTCACCAGTACAGTGGTTGGGTGGCACTGCTGTTTGTCAACCAGAGTTGACGTTTTTTGCCCCCTCTGTGGCTCTGAAACTGAGGGTAAGCTGATGCTGGGCATGCTGGGGACACCCACTGTCCCAGCCTGTTTGTAAATGGCCCCTGTGCTTCAAGGGTGCTCAGGCAGGCAAAGCTGAGCTGGGGGCAGCCTCCAAGTGTGCCGGGACCTGGAGCAGGGAATGGATGTGTGTTTGCCTGATGTCTCTGTGCTGTGCCCTTTGGGCTCCAGTGCAGAATCCCAGCCTGGCTGCAGTGTGAGCTGCTGGGATGGCCCCTGGAAGGGCCTTTCCCCTTGTGCCCTGTTCCTGGGCACACAAGCTCCCAGCTGTGGTTTATCTGGGGCAGTGTGGGAGTGCTGTGGATGGCCCCTGCCCGGCTCTCTGGGCTCACCTCTTAGTGGTACTGTGCAGATTCTCAGGTCGTGCTTGTGCTGGCTGTCCCTAGGAATGCCAGCCTGGATTTTTGGTGAGTGCCTTTGTTCCTGCTCTCCTCCCCAGATGATCGATGGTGAGGCGTTCCTCTTGCTGACGCAGGCTGACATAGTCAAGATTATGAGTGTCAAGCTGGGCCCAGCACTCAAGATCTACAATGCCATCCTCATGTTCAAGAACGCTGATGACACCTTAAAGTGACTTTTCTTGGCCCGATCAGGACCCTCCCTCAGCATTGGTGCTGCCAAACTGTCTGGTCAGGACAGAGATCCCCCCAACCGACCACAGCTTGTCATGTCCTGCTCATGTCCTTTCAGATGCCACATGTCTGCTCTCTTACCACTCCCTCTCCCATCTTCTTCCCTCCACACTGCCCTTTTCTTCCAGTGCTGGGTACAGGCTGACCCCAGGCCTCAGAGGTGGCTGCAGGGATGGAGGGTGGACATGGGACTGGCCTATCTGAGCACCACAGATGCCCCCATGTCTTGCTGTGACTGCACTGGTTCAGAAGGTGTTGAGGGATGAGGGACCACTGTGGAGGGTGTAACAGCTGGGGACTGAAACCACTACGCCACTCACCCAGACATGGGAAGGGACTGACTGCCTGTGTCTGTGCTCGCAACCATTGAAGGGCTGTTCTTGCCTTTGCTCAGCAGCTGAGAGAGATTTGGTTTTTTTCCCTTACTATGATCCTGTGGCGGGGCTTGTGCTGACACCATTCCCAAGGGACACTCCCAAGGAGCTTCTCCTCATTTTGCCTTTTTTTCTGAATTCTTTTGACTTTTTAAGGCCAGATGATGACTTTGCTTTGCCCCTTCGCTGCACTGGAAACCAGCGGCCACCTCTTGCCCCTTCAGGAATCAGGTGTCCTGGCTACTGCTCTGCCCACGACCAGCGCCTGTGCTCTGTTCTTCTTTCCTGTAATGCAGCAGCCTTAGGGCCCTGTGGGGCCAGGGCTGGCTGGGGGCAGAACAGGCTCTGTTTCTTCTTGAGCTTCAGACTGTTTTGTCCAGCACTTCTCCAGGAGAAAGGATGCTTGGATAACTTGTTCCCCTCACAGCAATTAAACTTTGGTCCATGTATTAGGAGCAAGGCGCTCTAGAGTGGAGGCAGCTGCCAAGGACAAGATGCATCCATTGCTCCATAGGCAGATCCACAGTCACCTCTGAAGGTGTTCCTGAGTTGACTGACTCAATCCTGCCAAACTGCCTTCTCCCCATTTTTTACCCTCACAAGGCACCCAGGTTTTGCTGTCTGAAGAGCCAGATCCTCTGCTGTTCCTGGACCAAGAGGGCTAAGGCTGCAAAGCCAGGAAAGCCAACATGCCTGGGAGTCCTCAGAGAGTCCCTGTGCCTCCTGGCAGCACCCATGCTGCTCTCCATGGTCCATCATCCTGTGTGTGCCCACTCTGGGAGCTGTTGGAGCAGTGCAGTGCTGGAGGATGGCCACTTGCCCACGGGCTCTCCATAGTCTGCAGCAATGTGATCCCAGTCCCATGTTCACTTTCTTTTCCATTCCTAAGAATGACATATCAGTAGCAAAACAATCTCCCCCTTTCCCAGTGCTCAAAGACAGGGATGAAGAGATGTGAGCAAGCGTACCAGCAAGATGTCCTGGAGCAGCACTGCCTTGAGAGCCGCTGTCACCCCTGGGTCAACCTGTTCAAGGCTTCCAATGGAAATGTAGCATTTTGACTCTGTGTTATTGAATATTTGGGGTCACACTTGACGTGCTCTTGAAACGTCTGCCATTTACTCTTCATGCAGGACTTGCATGGTCCATGTCTTTGTTTTGTCAAGGCTTGGGTTTGATTTAGGCAGCTTTCCCTCTCTTTTCCCTGTGGTCGATTGGGGGGATCTTTCCATCTCTTCAAGCACTGCAGTGTGGCAAACTGTGGAGAGAGGGAGTGGTAAGGAACAACTGTGCCCCTGGTTCCCACAGTCGCTCTCCACAACACCCTTGGTCTGCAGTAATGGTCCTTAAGTTGGTCTCTTCATTTGATGGAGAGTCTCTTTCTGGGCCACTGTGTGCTGGGGAAGAAGAGGAGGAGCCCTGGGACCTTCAGCTGTAAGACTGCAAATGATGCTGAGACCTCTCCAGATGTGATCAGGCACAAAAAGGCACTGGACATGGCTATTAAGTTTACAAGGAGATGTCTTATGAAAGCATCCCGTTTTCATCTTCTCCATTCCCATGTGTGAAGTTATTCCTTCTGTTGGGGAAGGGACTTAGCACCGTCCCAGGGTGCTGGAGAGGAGCTGCTACCCAGGCATCAGATCTGAAACTAGACTGAAGGATGAAGAGCCTTGTGTCTCACAGGGCTGCCTGGGAGAGCAGAGGTGGTGAGAAGCTTAGAAGGTCCTGATGAAGGGGAATAGGAGGTATGAGCTAAGCCCTGGCTGGACCACAAGTCTGGGTACAACCAGCACCACTGGCTCTTGCTCTGCTGTCAGGTGCAATCAAGCCATGCTCTGCCTGGGCCCCAGCAAAACAGGTAGAACTGCATCTCCACACTGTGCCAACCATGGCACTGCCTGACCTGGGCTCGAGAGCAAACACAAACTGAACAGGACTGCCAGGGTGCTGCCCCTTGGCTGGGGGGGTCTGGGTGCACAGCTGGAGCCCAGGTCTCCACTGAGTCTGAGCTCTGCACAGGGAGCAGCTGTCAGGAACACCAGCCCCACAAGAAGTGAGATGAGAGATCTGAGGGTCTGTGTCACACACCTGCAGAATCAAGCATCACTTCATCAGCCTCTCAGGCTCTCGGCCATTGGGGTACAAAGCTGCTGGATTATCTGGGTGAAGGAGTTACAGGGTTTGTAGGTGGTCAAGGGCTATTTACTGTTATAACCTTCTCCTGTCCTTTAAAACTAAACCCAAAGGATCGTGTGTGTACATGTGGATGGGTGTTTGTGGGACTACCATGACACCATTCCCCCGCTGTTGGTGTGTCACTCTTTCAGGGTGGTGGTCTCTGTGGCTGTGAAGGCAGCAGATGCCTGTCACAGGATCTCAGGTGATGTGTCCTCCATGAGCAGTTGTCCCTGGTCCAGCAAGGAAGCCAGAAGAAGGAAGGTTTGCTGTACCCCGGGCCTTGGCAAGTCCTCCATCCCCACAGAGCATTGAGTGGGAGTCCCCCATCAGGAACCATCAAGGACAGCTGTGACCAAGGCAGAAGCACCAAAGTTTTTTGTTCTTCCCCTGTTGCCAGACCAGATTGCTCACAGGGATGTTCACTACTGTGTCACTAAGAAGCCAGAGAGGAAAGTGGGGCTGGGTTTGGCCCACAAGTTCCTCTCTGGGACCTTTCTGAGAGATGTGACTGCAGCCAAAATTTCTAAGTCAATGAAGAGTTTTTGAAGTCAAATGTTTTTTTTGACTGGAGGCCCCCAAGCCTATGTTTCTGCCATTCCTGCCCCTGCAACTGGTGTTGGCAGGGCTTAGCTGGAGCCATGGGAGAGGTCCCACCAAATGCATCAGCCTCAGGCATGGGGTGTCTTCTGTGGGGGCTGATCTGGGGCTGACTCTGGGTGCATGGGAGCAGTTGGAGCCTCTTGGAAAGGTGTTTCTCCCTCCTCATGGAAATAGGCAGCATTGGGGCACTGCGAGCCAAGGTCTCTGTTTCCATGAGAGCAGCCAGCCTGAAGCTCAGCAGGCTGAAGCTTTGTGCCTGCCCTGCCAGAGCACGGCTGCCCACCCCTGCCTTCCTCTGCTGATTTCCATGGCGATCACTAGCACTTTTAGAAAAGAAAAAACCCCTCCAAATTGTCCAGGAGGGTTGAGGGCTTAGGGCAGCTGCTGTCTGCAGAGGCATACCTGGGGCCATGAGTGCAATGAGGGCATTGGAGAAGAGGAGGGAGCTGAGAAAGGGATGTGACTTGGCCAGTCCTGTTCCTCACTCCTCAGCCTCCAGGAGAGAACTCCTCAGGTGCGCATAGGGAAAGACAAGAGGGCTGCAGCCAGGCTCCCTTCTTCCAGCCCAGACTTTCCCTTGGGGGCCTGAGCTTTCCTTGTCCTTGAAGGGGAAAATGGGGAGCATATTGTGGAAAGAGTGTGATTATGATAACAAAAGCTTTTTGCACTTTCATTCATTTTGCACTCTTTTTTAATTTTTTTTTCCGCATTTTTTATATTGGCGCCTCTTTTCCGTGTTTTCATAACAAAAATCCTTTTGTTGTAGCCAGTGCAGCTATCCTAGAACTGTGTGTCCTGAGCGTACAGAGTTTTAAAGGCCCTATATATATAAATTTATAGTGGTGCAAAAGTAAATTTATATATATAGATGAGGATGTGATGTGTTTCGTCGGTGTTTTAAAATAATAAACGAATGTAAGCAATGGAGGCCTGTGCACTGGGAGCAGTCACTGCGCCACAAGAGCGGTCACTGTGCTCACGAGAGTGGTCACTGTACCATGGCAGTGGTCACTGTGCCACAGGAGTGGTCACTGCGCAGGAGCGGTCACTGCGTGGCCAGGGTGGTCATTGTGTGGCAGGAGACGTCAATGGAGTGGTCACTGTGCAGACGGAGGGGTCAGCGCAGAGGGAGAGGTCAGTGCAGCGGTCACTGCAGGACCGGAATGGTCACTGCGCGTGGGAGCGCAGACCCCGCCCCCCGCACAAGCCCCGCCCCTCCACAGTCATGGGTCCCGCCCACTCCCGAAGCCCCGCCCTTCTGCGTGTTCCGCCGGGTCCCGCCCCTCGCCCGTCCTGCGGGGATCCCCGAGCGGTCAGGGACAGGCACAAAGACAGGGACAAGGGACGGGGGCAGGGACAGAGACAGCGACAGGAACGGTTTATTTATCCCACCGCGAGGGGCGGGAAGGGAATCCCGGTGTTCCCGCACTGGTCGCAGTCAGGGGGAGCGCTGCCTGCGGGGAGAGGGTGGGCCCTCCCGCCCCGGCAGCAGCGGCTTCGCGTGGCTTCAGCCGTAATGAGCCCCAGCAGGACCAGTAGCCCGGCCCCCAGCGCCAGGCGCACTGCGTTGCACAACGTGTAATCTGCAGGGGACAGGAAGGGACGGTCACTGGGAGCCCCTGGGAGGAGTCCCCCAGGAGATCCCAGACCAAAGGTATCCTCCAAGGGGATTTACAGGGCACTGAGGGCAAAGAGACACAAGGATAAGGGGACGCACTCGGGAGTTCTTGGGCTAAAGAGAGATAAAGGGAAGTTCACAGGGAGCAAAGGGAGCCCCATGGGCTCCTGTCAGCTTCACCTCCCACATCCCTGCCTCCTGGAACACCCTCTACTCATAGCCTCTCACCTGTCACCCCACCCAGTGGCACCAAAGGAACACTGAGGTGGCTCTCAGCTGCTCCTGCCAGCCAGACGGTGCCACTGAGCTGTGACAAGACATGTGATTGTCCCCGGGGCTGGTAGGTGCAGGGACAGTGTCCACTGACTCTTATCCCCAACTGTCAGCCTAGTGACCTTGTGTCTATAGGGTCTGTAGGTCATCTGTAGGGTCTCTGGGAGTTGGCCAGGCTCAAACAGCTGAAGGAAGCTGAAATCCTCTGCTTGGATCCCTCTTACAGCTGCTTTCCTCTTTTCTAGTTCCCCCAGGATGTGACAGATTGCAAGGAGGAAGAGAAAAGTAGGATGTGGCTGGGGGGATGTCTCACCTCTCACCACCAAATCCAGGGTCTTGCTGACAGCAGACCATTCTATCGAAGCATTCTTGGTGAAACACTGGCAGCTGTAGCGGCCCCCCTCACCTTTCTGCACATGGGAGAAGTTGTAGTCATCTTGTTCCCTTGAGAGTACTTGGGCTCGGATCTGGCCCTCCAGGTACAGAAAACAGCCAGTACTGCGGTGTGGGGGGGTGCAACGGAATATCACATGAGTTCCTGCAGTCACCTCATGCCCAGGCAGGACAGAGATATCGGGTCCAGGGAGACGGATCCCTGGGGGGACAGGAGAGGGCTTGAGAAGACATACAGGGCTTTGACATGGTGCCAGGAGCCACCAAGATCTCCATAAACCCATCAAAAGGCTTAGACGAAGGTGAAGATAGTCCCCACCTCTCCAAGCCAGGGAAGAAGAGAAAACCCCTGCCCATCATATGGATAGGGAAGCCAAGTGTCTGCATGCATCCCAGTCTGCACCTAGGGCATGTGACCCTGCAAGAAGGGGTAACAGCACGTCTCTTACCTGTCACCGTGACATCCAGGCCATCGCTGCGAGCCAGCACAGTGCCTCCCTCCAGGTAATGGCAGTTGTAGGTACCTGTATCCTTGTAGGTGGCATTAGAGATGGAGAACTCGGCCCTGCTGCCACTCTGCTCCAGGGTACGGAGCTGGTGGCCATCTTTGTACAGCATGAAGTTCCCATTGCCATGCTGGCAGCTGCAGCAGATGGTGGTGGAGCCTCCTGGTGGGATCACCCCAGGTGGCTTCAGGAAGATGGAGATTGTTGGGGCACCTGCACAGGGAGAGAGAGATGCTGCCAGACAGACAGGGAGCCCCTAGCAGCTGCCCTGACATGAGCCTGGGGCTGCCTCTGGGCACAATCTCCACACAAGGGTGAGTTTTGTTCCATGGGGCTGCAGAACTGCCCTGGGAGATGGGTGGGGACCAGAGATGAGTCCAAACTCCCCAACTACCTCCTCAAGATACTCACTCGGTGTAGCCTTGCTCTGTGCCACCAGCCAAGCACCTGCAAGAGAAGCAGCTGTGTAAAATCTCTGAACTCTCTGGATGCTTCCTGCCACCCTCTGGGACCCTGCACAACCTCTGGCACTCACCAAAGGCCAACACATGGGTCACAGGCAGCATTGTATTCCTCTTGGCTCCCTCAGTACTTGACTCAGCAGGGCTTCTTCAGAGGAAGGCGCTGGCTAGGAGGCACTGAGCAGCTGGGTGGCTTCTTGTGGGTCCTGATATGACCTCGTTGTCACAACCCACCTTCTGTCCCACAGCTTTGGTTTCTGCAAACACAAATGCAGGGCTGGGATGGTTGAACTGGAACCACAATGTCCTAGTCACATGCCCAGGTCTGGGCCCCTGTGATGACTTGGTCTTAGGATCCTGCAGACCCTGGCAGAAAAGCCCTCAGGACTTTTTGTTTCTCTTTCTTAGTTCCGGTCACTTGGTGGGGAAATGTCTTCTTTCTGCCTTGTGAAATAGGGAGTTGTTTTGCAACTGCAAAACCACAGGCTTGGTGGCTCAACAGAATGGAATAGGACGGAAGGAACTTGGCTTCCCTTTTGGCCTTCTCAGGGGCTGTTTTGTTCCCCCGGCCTGCAGTGGGGGGCCCTTGGAGGAGGGACAGCAATACCTCCAACCTGTAGGTCTGGATGCACCTTTCAGGATTGGTCTCAATCCCCATCCACCCAGGCTTCCTCATTCCCACACTGGAGCAATGGAACATCCTTACTCCACATCGCTGCTCCCTCCCACCCCCCCTGGAGCCAGACCTCCAACCTCAGCTGCATCTTGACTGGGCTGGCCAGGGATGTAGACAGAGCTCCCTTTGGCTATAATGTAGGTCTGATTAAACAGGGGAAGTCACATCTCCAGGTGATGTGGGAGCAGGGAATGGATGGATTGTGGCACTGGAGTTGTGTGGGACATGTGGCAGCTTGTCCAGTGGTCCTGCTCTGAGGGCTGCAGCGTCTGTAGCTCTCTGTCCTCCTGTGAGCTGCAGGCAGCATGTTCTGCCCCCTCTGTGTGTGCAACCTCTGCCACAGTTGGCCACAGCAGGAAAAGTTGGGAAGGACTCCAGGCTGGGCAGGTGGGGTTTATATGGGTGTAACCCAGAGGGGAAAGGCAAAGTGGCCGCTGGACTTCTCCAGAACCCCTGTGGTCCCTCCTAGACCCTCTCCACCCTTTGCTTTCTTCACCCTTCAGCCCTTTCGGTCTCCCTTGGAGATATCATGGGCTAGGAGAAGTTTTGGCAGCAGGGTGCCCTATGGCCTCCTCCTGTTCTGGGCACCTCCTCTGGCCCCGTCTCCTGACTAACCCCCTTTTGCCTCCCCCAGGCTCGACTGATTCTTGGCACCTCCTTGGAGAGCCTCCCTTCAGGCCCATTCACCTCCACAGCCTCCACTGGCCACAACAAACTGCTCTGGTTTTACCAGAGCCCAGAGGAGAACGACCCCTGGCCCACCCTGCAGGCTCTGCCCTGGCTCTCTCCATTCAGGATGAAGTTGGTGGCATTGCCATGGGGCTCATTCATGGGCATATTGGACTCCTTGGCTGGAGACCAGCCTCTGGGTGCACATCCAGGGCATGGGACCATGGAAAGGGCTTCCCCCTCTGTCACCACTGTTAGCAGTTACTGCATCCAGCAGCCTGAGGAAGACAAGGCTGCCACAGCTCCAAGCCCCCAGGTCCAACCAATTGTGGAGCCATCATAGGACACATAGGGATACACATAGATACGGCCAACCTCACAAATCCATACAGGCACACACCCCCTCACACAAACAGCACCAACAGCCTCATCCCGCTGAGCAGGATGTGCCCCTTATTGTTCCCCTTGAGGCACATTTGAGCTTAAATATAAAAGGCTTTAATGAACAATGTATTGTCCGAGTCCTACTACCATGAAGCACTTCACTTCACACCACTGTGGTCAGGAGTAAGGGGACAGAAGGAAGAGCTGAGGAGGTTTCCTTTGAGAGATATCCCCCTGAAATCTGTCCTACACTCCCCCTAAAGCAGCATGTCCTACAGGTTACTTTTTCACACATACCAAGTGGTTTCCATGTCTTTATGGTCTTCATACAGCCTGTGGTCTGCAGTCCAAATAGCCTGGGGTCCCTCTCCCTTCCAGCCTTGTCCTGAACACTGATGTCCCCCAAGAAACCTGTGGACACTCACTGGTGTGCTGCCCTGCTGGAGCAGCCAACACCCTGTAGTGGCACGGTAAGTGACAGATGAATGGATGGATGGATGGATGGATGGAGAGGGTCTGTGAGACCCTGGTCTGAGATAGTTGCCCTCCACAATCACACAGCCTCTTCCTATATCTTCCTGGATGAATGTCTGGCTCCCATATGTGGCCCTCAGGTACGTCTTGGTTCCTCCACACCCTTAACATATGTATTGTCCTTCAGTTCTCACCTGGACACATGTCCTGGTCCTATCTCACCCTTAGAAACCCCCGTGGATGGCGACAGAACCAGTTCTGTGCCCAGCTGAGTCCACAACTTGGATCCTTGCTGGCCCTCAGGCCCTCATCAGGCCCTCTGTCCCTGACCGCCCCAGGCTCAGGAACTCTGCAGGACAGGGACAGCCCACATCTTTCATTCCCCAGTGCCAATGCCCCTAGAGATATCTTTATCAGTGCCCTCCATGTCCTCAGCTCCTCCCATTCCTTCCGTCCCCGGCTGTGTGTGCAGCGGGGAATCGAAACTGTTGAGCCGGGAGGCGGGGCCAGTGCCAGGAAGCGAGAGGCGGACCGGCACAGTGGATATACGGCAGCGGCGCGGGGCACTGGCACCAGGCAGCGGCACCGGGACAGTGGATATACGGCAGCGGCACCGGGGACTGGCACCAGGCAGTGGCACTGGGCAGCGGCACCGGGACAGTGGATGTACAGCAGCGGCACCGGGCGTCCCTCATGGCCCTCAGGCAGCCAAAGGCGTGAGTGGGTCTGGGGCTTGTCACTGGGGTTTCACTGGGTGGTTGTGGGGGAACAAGGGGTGGCTGGAGCGTTGCAGGGGTCGCGGGGGGCTGTTGGTGAGACCCGGAGCTCAGGGAAAAGATGGGGTCCTTGACTCCAAGGAAGGGGACATCTGGGGGATTCAAGGAGGACATAGGGTCTTGGTTACGCACCCTCCTCCACACTCTTTCCCCTTCTCTCTGCTTTACAGGGAGACTTTCTGCCAGCGGGCACCCATCTTCCTTGATTACCTGCACAGCATCCTGCAGAAGTACCCAGATGGGGGGCAGATCCTCAAGGTGAGACTCCCAAGGAATCCACCTATCCAGACTCTCCTGCCCAGCTGGGCAGACCAACCCAGGCAGTGGGGGGGTTCCCAGCTAGAGAGGATCGGTGCTTTTCTCATGGGCCTGGGACAGCCCAGGTGACCAGGCACTCATTGTTAATTCCAGGAGCTGGTGCAGAATGCGGATGATGCTGGCGCTAAAGAGGTCGTGTTTGTGTCCGATGAGCGGGAATTCAACATCACCAGAGGGGGACTGGAGGGCACCCAGGGTGAGAGGTGGTATGGGCACTGGGAGAGACCGCATGAAGCACTGGGGTGGCACTGGGACGGACTGGGTGATACTGGTGAAGAGTTGAAGAATAATCAGGGAACTGGGGGAACTGGAGCTCATGAGGTGTTTTGGGATGTTCTGAGGTCACTGAGGGTACTGGGAGGACTCAGTGGTACTGAGGAGCGTTTCGTGGGA
Source organism: Neopelma chrysocephalum (assembly GCF_003984885.1). Taxonomy (NCBI): domain Eukaryota; kingdom Metazoa; phylum Chordata; class Aves; order Passeriformes; family Pipridae; genus Neopelma; species Neopelma chrysocephalum. The sequence continues at coordinate 1,241,474 of NW_020897948.1, forward strand.
CTGAGATTGTGGGAACACTGAGTCTGAGTCACAGAGACCCCTACATGTCCCAGTTCTCCCCTAACTCACAGTCCTGGTCACCAGGCCCAGCTCTCCTGGCCTACAATGATGCTGTGATGTCACCTCAGGACTGGACAGGGATTCAGCGCCCAGGGGTGTCGCACAAGCGGGAGGATCCCCACACTGTGGGGCGCTTCGGCTTGGGCTTCACTTCTGTCTACCACCTCACCGGTGAGTAGCACTGGAAACCTCAACTGCAATTGAACTGGGGACATGGGTTTTACTGGAGGCTCTGAACTATAGGAGCGGGGGAGAAGTGGGGGGCAGTGAGGTATGCAAAATGGAGGGCAGTGTGAAGTGAGGAAACCTGAAGCACCAGGAGGCTGAAGGGAGGCTAGGTGGCAGTGGAGGGCAGAGCAACAGTGGCAAATGGAGGGAGGGCTGATGAATTGGGATTAGGCTTTGGATCATGGGAAGCACTGTGGAGATGAACTTGAGAGTATTAGATGGGCATTTGGGGTACTGATGGGTTAGGATGATCTGGGGAGGCAGTGGTGTCCATGTCATCCCTGTGAAGGCCTCATGGTTCCCATGTCTCCAGACCTGCCAGGTGTCTTGAGCCCCCCATACTTGGGGGTGCTGGACCCCGAATGCCAGGTGCTGCCAGGTGCTGGCAAGCGCTGGGACATCTCTGCAGCCCAGGACTTTCCCGGCCTTTTCGAGCCCTTCTGGGCTGGACTGGAAGCTGTGGGACAACACCGTGCCTCTGCCCGGGGCACCCTCTTCCGCTTTCCCCTTCGCCGGCAACCCTCAGAAATCGCTGCAGGGGTCTCCGATTCTGAGCGCATTCGCAGCCTCCTCCAGACCTTCCTCACTGAGGGCCCTCTTGCCCTCCTCTTCCTCCGCCATGTCCGCCGTGTGGCCCTGCACCGTGTGGCCCCTGATGGGGTCCAGACACTCATGGGGACTCTTGTGGCATCCCCTCAGCCTCTCCCTGTCCCAGTGCCATCAGGGGATGAGGGGCTGAGTCTGGCATGGTGCCTGGTGGCCCTGCATAGGAATGGGGTGGGTGACATGAGCGAGTGGCTGGTAGCCACAGGCAGGGCCACAGAGGGGCCGATCATGGCACTGGGCACAGGGCTAGGGTGCTGCCCAGAGCTGAGCCTGGCACACCCACTCCACGGGCCCTGCCAAGGGCGGCTCTGCTGCTTCCTGCCCCTGCCAGCCACTGACGAGACGGCCACGGGGCTGCCCGTCCATGTCAGTGCTCCCTTTGCCCTCTCTGATGACCGCCGCCACCTCCGCTGGCCTGAGCAGGGTGAGAAGGGTGAGGAAGATGCCTGCTGGAATGCCCTGTTGCTGCTTGACCTCCTGCCCCGGGTCTACAGCCACTTGGCCGCTGTGGCCATGGCTCTGCCCGGTGCAGATGTCTACAGCATCTGGCCAGACCCCGAGTGCATGCCAAGCTCTGGCCGGATCTGCAGCCTGGTGACCCGCGTCTGCCAGGAACTGGCAGCTGCCCCTCTCCTGGTGCCAGCTGCAGAGGGGGTGGCAGGGCATCTGCGAGCGCCTGAGGCCGTGCTGCTGCCGGAGGCTCTGGGAGACGTGGCTGCACAGAAGGCAGTCCGGGCCTTGCTGGTGGCAGCTGGGGAGCCATTGGCTGAGGTCCCGGCCCACGTGTGGAGGGCGCTGGCTTTGGGGATGCCGAAGGGCGTGCGGGAGGCCACAGCAGGACACATGCGGGAGGTGCTGCGGCGCCATGGGACCATCGACCTCCCAGCTGCCGACCGTCTCTCCCTGCTGCGTTACGTGGCCGGGGATGGGTGCCATGCTGAGCTCCGGGGTCTCCCCCTCCTGCCTCGCGCTGATGGAACCTTCGTGGCCTTTGGAACTGCGTCAGCCATTGTCTATGTGGACACATCCGACTGCCCCAGGTGAGCCCGCAGCCCCTGGCAGCCCCATTCCCTGTGGAGTGGACAGGAGGACCAGTTGCCCAGAGATGCAGCTCCCACTCTTGAGCTGGAAAGGGGGATCACAGCTGAACCTGGACATTTGGGATCCTCACTGCCCTCCTCTCACCTGGTGTCACCAAGTGGGAGCTGAAGCAGGTGTCCAGGAAGCTACCTGCCCCCATTACCCCTCTAGTCCCCCCAGCACCACTCTTTGTCCCCGCAGGGAGCTCCTGCCTGGCCTGATGGGGTCCTTCCTGCCTTCAGACCTGGAGCTGGGCTTGGACAGCCTCCTGCGAGGCATTGCCAAGACAGGTAAGAGAGGGGGGGTCCCTGGACTATCTTCTGGTCCCCTGGTTGCCATCTAAACACCAACACCACCAGCCCCTCGTATAGCCTGGGGCTCCTCTGCAGCCCCAGTATTTCCCAGTACCTCCCTGTGTCTCTGGGGACTCCACTGTCCTTGCTGTTCTTCCCACATTCCCCTGTCCCCCCTGTGCTCCCTTGGATTCTGGGTCTCTTTGTGTTTCTCATCTGAAGACCAGTGCCCCCTAATACTGGTCCCCCTAACACCTCTTTTCCCTCTCAGATCTCCTCTATCTCCACCAGTCTGGGGTTTTACTGTCCTCTGATTCAGGGTATCCACTATCCCTCCAGAACCCAGGTCCTCCCATCTCCAGTATGGGGGGCCACCCATCCCCTACAGATCTCAGGCTCTTTCCCCCACATCCTGGGTCCCCCTGTCAGGTCCCAGGTCCCATGTGCTTCTAGTCCAGCCTCTGCCTCTTGCACACAGGTCTCTTCCCCAACCTGGTTCTGCTGGACCCAGCTGTGACTGTACAGACCCTGCGCTTGGCTCTGCCCCCCACCTGGACATCCCAGTCTTCAACCCCAGTGACCTGGTGCCCGGCCCAAGGACCTCCCCAGCCCCCAGCCTCCTGGTTCCCAGCCCTGTGGCAATTCCTGGCCCACCACGTGGAAGACCTGGGCCCGCTGGAGGGGCTTCCTCTCATATCCCTGTCCCCACTGGATGCCCCCAGTATCTGTCTGACTCTGCTTATACCTGAGTCCAGTCTCATCTTCCAGGCATGGGAGGACCAGCACCTGCCACCTGCTGTGGCCTCTGTACTGGAGGTCCTGGGTTGCCCAGTGGTGCCACCGGGCATGTGGCACCGCTCCCTGTCCCGCTACGTCCTACCTCCATCCCCCCTCAATGCCTTGCGAGCCCTGGGCAGGCAGGGGGTTGTAGCAGTGGCCTCTCGCATGGCCTCGCTGCCTGATGTGGATGTGGTCACCCTCCGGCTCTACCTGGCAGATGTCCCATCCCTGACAGAGCAGGACAGGGCCACCTTGGCTGCTCTGCCCCTCTTTATGCCACTGCCCTGCTTGGCCACCCCGCAGCCCACGGGGTTGGTACCAGCTGATGCCACCCCGGTGCTGGAGCCAGAGCTGGAGCTGCCCAGAGATGTGCTTCTGCCGGAGGCCATGTTGCAGTGCCGAGATGAAGCTGACCGGCAGCTCCTTGGGAGGCTCCAGAGGCCCCTCATCAGTGCAGCCCACGTTATGCTGAAGGCCATCAAAGCTGTGGCCCAAGGCACCTATGAGGGGCGGGCGGCTGAGACACAGGCTCTGCTACTGTGGGTGCTGCAGCACGGAGAGGTTGCCTTTGCACAGAGCCCCCTGCTCCGGCAAGCCTGCAGTGAGCTGGCCTTCCTGGAGACCCCCAATGGCCCTGCCTGCCCGCGAGACCTCTACGACCCCTGCGACAGCACTTTGCAGGCACTGCTGGGACCTGAGCGCTTTCCTCCTGCTGCCTTCCACAGTCTGTCTGTCCTCCGTGCCTTGAGGGCCCTGGGCTTGCGGCACGGTGAGGGGTGCCTGCTGCCTTCAGACATCCTCTCAGCTGCAGCAAAAGTGAGTCAGGGTGACGCAGTGGCTCTGGACAGGGCTGAGGCACTGATCAAGGTCTGCAATCTCCCCAAGGCACTGGCTGGCTTCAGTGCTGCAGAGCTCCAGAGGCTTCAGGCCCTGCCGTGGGTGCCTTGCTCCAAGTGCACTGGAATGCCTGGGCAGCCTTTCCTGCCGCCCAGGGAGCTGCGATCCACTCAGTACCAGTGCCTGGTGGGGCTTGCCATGCCCCTGACTGGTGCCTTTGTGCCAGAGGCAGAGAAAGAGCTGGGGCTGAGCCAGACTCCACCACCAGAGAGAGTGTGGGAGCAGCTGAGAAAGCTGGCAGGGCATGGGAACATGGATAAGGTGGGTTCCGCTCTCCAGCCCATTTACTGGCACATGCAAGAAAACCTGGAGGTCTTTAGGACCGCCCCGGATGATGCTGTGGTGTGGACTGGGTCTGGATTTGTCCTGCCACATGATGCTGTGCTGGGCTATCCTGAGGAGCTGGAGCTGGGGATGCTGGTGCCCCGGGTGCCCCCTGACTTCCTGCCCTACAGCTGCCTCTTCAGGGCTTGGGGGGTGGCGGTGGGGGTGAGTGAGGAGAGGGCAGTGTCAGCTCTGCGCTGCCTGGGGCAGGACATAAACACGCGCAGCTCCAGAGCGGGCACTGCCACAGAGTTGCAGGTGGTTTTAGCTGTCCTGGAGTGGCTGAAGAGTCGGGGGCACCAGGGCGAGGGCACCGTGCCAGTTCCTGTGAGGATTCCGGAGGGCTTAGGCTTTGCCCTTTGCCCAGCTGCCTCTACCGTGTACCTGGACGTGGAGCTGGAGGATGAGGAGGATGTTCAGGAGGTGGTGCATGAGGCAGTACCATCCAGCACAGCCATATTCCTTGGTGCAGAGCTGCTCAGTATGCGGGTGCTGGGGCCAGAGCCATTCACAGCCTGTGGCCCCTCGGAGCCCATCACTTTACGCCTCCGCAACATCCTCCGGGATTACGGCGAAGAGAGCGACCTCTTCACAGAGATGGTCCAGAATGCAGAGGATGCCGGAGCTACTGTGTGCCGCTTCCTCCTGGACCTCCGGTGCTGCAGAAAGGCTCCCTCTGGGCTGCTAGACCCAGGCATGGTTGCCTGCCACGGCCCAGCCCTCTGGGCCTACAACAATGCCCTGTTCACAGAGGATGACCTCCGTAACATCACGCGGATTGGGGCTGCTACAAAGGAGGGGCAGGCAGGCCGGATTGGGCGCTTTGGGCTGGGCTTCAGCTCTGTCTACCGTATCACAGATGTGCCGGCAGTGCTGAGTGGGGAAACACTGCTCATCTTTGATCCCAATGGCACCCATCTGGGCAAACACATCCCCAGGGCCGGCTGCCCTGGCATCCGCCTGGACTTCTCCAGCCGACCACGCATCCTCCGTGTCTTTGCTGAGCAGTTCCAGCCCTACCATGGTATCTTTGGGTGCTGCCTGCCTGAGCCAGGACCCTTTCTAGGGAGCCTTTTCCGCCTGCCTTTTCGCACTGAGGAGGAAGCCATTACATCGCAGATTTGCTCAGAGGCCTTTGGTACAGAGCGCATCCAGTCCCTTGGCACTGGTTTCCTTGGCTCTAACTGGCTCCTGCTGCTCTTCCTGAAGAAGGTGAGGGAGCTGTCCTTGGAGATGCTGCCAGACATGGCCACCTCTGCAGAGAATACCATACCTCTGGTCACGCTGCGGCGAAAGGAGATCCAAGACTTGGGGGCCCCTGGGGAACCCCCAAGCTGGGCAGCCATTGAGCAGCTCTCAGCCTGCGAGGAGGAATCCAAGACCATACGGCACTACTTGGTTTTGGTGTGTCAGGGTGATGGGGAACTGCTGGAATTGTTTCACCAGGACACACAGGCAGGACTCCGTCCTCCACCTCCCATGGCTGGTGTGGGCCTTCCCCTTGCCCTTACTGAAGATGGCAAGTGGGTGCCGCGTCTGGATGGCGAGAAGGGGCAAGTCTTCTGCCACCTTCCTATGCCAGTCATCTCAGGGCTACCAATCCATGTACATGGGGCCTTCAGCATCCTCTCAAACCGCAAGGGGCTGTGGGACACCGCGGAGCGGGGTAAGTGGAACCGGGTGCTGCTCCGCAATGCTGTGCCGATTGCCTGGCTCCAGGCACTAGACCACCTCCGTGCCATGCATGAGGCAGGTGAGTTGAAGAACTATGAGTATCATCTCTTCTGGCCAGACTTTAACATTGCCCGTTACCCCTTTACAGAGGCCGTGACTGGTTTCTACCATGCTGTGGCAGCCAGGAATGGCCCCAGGCTCTTTTCTGATGGCCGCTCATGGTGCTCGCTGCAGGATGCCTGTTTCTTACACCAGGATGTGGACAGACACCCCATGCTGGGTGATGTGGCAAAGCGTGTCTTTGCCACCACTGTGCCCCATCCCCTGTTAGCTGTGGCCTTGCCAGAGCATGTGCAGAAGGGCCTTGGGAAGGCAGTGGATGCTGGTACCTATGACTGGCCCCGCTTTTACTGTGATCTCGTGCTTCCCAACTTGGAAAAGCTCTCTGCTGTTGACCGGAACCCACTGCTTCTCCATGCACTGGATATGGCCCATGATGATGTGGACAAAGTGCTGCAGACAGTGCCCTGCATTCCTGCCACCCCTCATGGCCACCTGCAGCTCATCAATCGCTTGGTGCATCCCAGAGGCCGTGCTGCCCCTTTATATGACCCTAAGGATGGGTGCTTCCCCACTTGGAATGCCTTCCTTTCCCCAGAGAGACTAAACCGACTGGAGAGGCTGGGCATGGTGAAGAACACAATGGCCCTGCCAGAGCTGCTGGAGCGGGCAAAGACCGTGCAGCTTGTCTGGACCAAGAATCGTGCTCAAGGCTGCCAGAGGGCTGCCTGCATCCTTGAGCTGCTTCAGGATGCAGTGAAGGAGAGAGTGAACAATACCCTGCAGGTCGCTTTCCAGACTGTGCCCTTCCTCCCTGGTACACTGCCCTCTGGTGAACATGTGCTGTTGCCAGCTGCCCAGCTCTACGATCACCTCCATGCCCCACTAGTGGGACTCATCCACCCTATCTTGGCTCCTAAAGTACTGGGGGAAAACTTCAGCCTCCCCAGGGAGGTTATATCCTTCTTGGGACTGGACCGGCAGATACCATCAGCTACAGTCCTTAAGCAGCTGCAGGCACTGAGCTGTAGCTCCAACTCTCTCCCTTTGGAGAACCTGCAGGACAGCACCAACTGCTGCTACAAGCACCTGAACATGCTGCTCCAGAAAGGTCACTCCAGCTGGGATGAGGTGGCTTCTGCAGTGGCCCAAGGGGAACCCTTCATCTTGGTGGGCTCCCATTTTGTGCCAGTCACAGCTGTGGCTGAGACACTGTCATTTGACGCTGTCCCATACCTTCATCAGCTCCAAAAGCAATACGAGCCCTATGGCCAACTCTGGGAGTGTGTGGGGCTGCGCCACACCTTCACCTGGGATGATTATGCCCGAGTGCTCTGCACCCTGGCAGAGACACATGCTGGAAAGCCGCTGCCTGCCCCGGAGCTGGCTCTGGCCTTGCGGCTGGTGTCTTGTGGCTTGATGGAAGATGGCAACAAGCCAGATGCCTACCAGACCCAGCGACTCTTTCTGCCTGATGAGGAGGGCATTTTGCGTCCACAGGACAAGCTTCACTTCAACGATACACCATGGATGCAATTGGACAGAGATGTCCTCCTGTGCCATAAACAGCTGTCCCGAGCTGCAGCTCTGCGCTGTGGGGTGCCTACCACACTTCACCGAGCACTGGAGAGGAGTCAACTCATCACTGATGACCTGATCCTCTGGGCACAGCCATTTGGTGCCCGTGAAGACTTGCCAACACGTCTGAAGAACATCTTAAAGGAATACCCAGCATCGGCTTCTGATATGGTGAAAGAGGTGCTCCAGAATGCGGATGATGCTGGTGCGGGGCTTGTGCACTTTGTGTGGGACCGCCGGCAGCACCCAGTGAAAGCCACTTTCAGTGAGAAATGGAACGTCCTGCAGGGCCCTGCCCTCTGCATCTACAATGACAGGCCCTTCCAGCAGCAGGACATTGAAGGCATTCAGCATCTGGGGGTGGGTGGCAAGCAAGGCCGGCAGGATGTCACAGGCAAATATGGCCTTGGCTTCAGCACTGTCTTCCACTTTACTGACTGCCCAGCCTTCCTGACTGGAGACAGTGCCCTGTGTGTCTCTGATCCCCATCTCTACTACGTGCCCATAGCCACAACTGAGAAGCCTGGTGGGATGTTCGCTGTCAACCCTGAATTCAAGAAGAATTTTCCAGATGTTTATGACACCTTCCTACCCTCCCTCTTCAACCTGAGTCAGGGTGTCCTTTTCCGGCTGCCGCTCCGCACTGCAGCTGAGGCTCCCAACTCCAGGGTGTCTGACATGGTCGTGCGAGACCAAGACCTTGTGGACATAGAGGAAACACTGGCTGAGGAAGGTGAGGATTTGGTGCTCTTCCTCCGACATATCCACACTGTGGTCTTCTCTGAGATCCCCCCAGATGGGAAACAGTTGGTGGAGAGGCTGCGGGTGACAACAGAGCTCACAGATGGTGATGCAGAGCTGAGACGGGGTTTTCAAGCAAGATTAAGCCAAGCCATGGATGGGAATGGCCCCACCTCTGTCTCCTATATCATGAAAGTCAAAAACAGCAAGGCCAAGACCAGAACTGTGTGGAGGGTGATCTCCCAAATTGGGGTGCAGGAGGGGGCTGAGGAGTCTCCGATGCTTGAGTGTCTGCCCTATGGGGCTGTGGCTGCCTGCCTGGAGCCATTGAACACAGTCAGAGGCAAAGCTTTCTGCACCCTCCCACTGCCGTTGAACACTGGGCTGCCTGTGCACATCAATGCCAACTTCTCTGTGGATGCAGCCAGGCGCAGTCTTCGCTGGGACAAAGGCTGCACAGAGGCAGCCTGGAATGACTTCTTGCTCCGGCACTTGGTGGTTCCACTATACTGTGACTTTCTCACCAGGCAGTGGAAAGCCTTGGGGCCAGAAGAGCTCCGGTACAAGTCCCTGAATCTCTGCCAGCAGCACCTGGACTTACACTTCCTCCAGTTTTTCCCTGTTATGACAAGAGTGCTCCCTATCTTTCAGGACATGGTGAGGGAGGTCTATAAGCACCTGAGTCATGCACGCCTGCCCCTGATGCCTGTGTACCACGAGAAGTCACCTGGCAGCATGGTGACAATAACCTGGGCATCTCCAGGTGGAGAGGATGTGCTAACAGAGCCATACTTTCTTGAGGTGACGCCAGACCCAGATGTTCAGAAGGTGCTGCAGCACCTGAACATGAAACTGGTTCCAGCATTCACCCACCTGCGGCAGATCCATGAGCAGTTCATTGAAGCCCAGGTGAACGCTGCTGCCTTAAGCCCAGCCTCTCTCCAGCGCTTCCTCAAGGCCCTAGCTCTGCCTGTGCCTTGCAAGCTGGCTGAGACATCCCTTGGGACCCCAAAGAGCTGCTCCATCCTGCTGAAGTACTTAGCAGGATGGAGCAGGTACTCCCAAGGTACTCCCAAGGATGTGGACAAGGAAGAACTGGAAGGCTTGCCCTTGCTAGCCACACAAGATGGTTATCTGAATACTTTCAGCATCCATCATCCAGTCTTCAAGAACACCTTTGCCCATCTCTTCCCCCACCACAAGCACCGCTTTGCCCAAATGTGTGTTCCTGATTGGATCCCACCTTGCTTTGTGAAGGAGCTTGGCCTCCCAGAAGCCACACCACTCATCCAGGAGGCACTGGGTCAGCTGAAGTGGACCACAGAGGGGGAGAAGTGGCTCAAGGGACTGTGGACCTTCTTTGACAGTGTTGTCCACACACGGGGAAAGGCCTCAGTGGAGTTGGAGGCGAACATGAAGTCATTCGTGGATCATCTCCAGGACATGGCAGTGCTGCCTATTCAGGGGAATAAGACAGACTCGAAGCACCTAGTGCCACTATCCTCCCTCTCCAGAGTTCTTTTTAACTGTCACTCAGAAGTGGAAAAGGTGCTGCACAAACTGGGCATCCCTATGCTCCAGTGGTCCCTGCTGCCCTTTCATTTTGCCCACCTCTGCCTGAAGCCAAGGACACTGCAGGTCACAGAGCCCAGGACTGTAGTGGCCCACCTGGCAGATGCTAGAGCTGATCTTTGCTGGGGGGACTTAAAGGAGGAGCATGTGACTACTCTGCTGTGCTTTGTGCAGGGAAAGCTGGATTCATATGCACTGGAGCAGCTCCGGCTCCTGCCTCTCTTCCGGAAATTTGGTGGGGGCTATGTTGCTGCGGCTCCCTACCGCAAGGTACTGTTGCTCCACAGACAGTACCTGGAAGTGCCCCTGGGTGCCCAAGCCCTGTACAACCTGGACAAAGACACAGTGCTGCTCACATCAGATCCAATCCACAAGCGGCTGGCCAAGGATTTGAAATGGGAGGACACTGATGACCAAAAGCTCTTCATCACCGTGGTGCTACCCCGGCTGTCCCAGCTCACACAGCAAGACCTTATGGAAGCTGTACGGTTGTTCTTTGTCCTGCAACCCATCTGTAATAGTCAGACCAGGAAGGATGTTGTGGCAGCATTTCAGAATGTGCCCTTTATACCCGATGCCCGTGGTACACTGCGCTTAGCCTCCTACTTTTACATCAATGTGCCCTCCTTCCGCACTCTGCGGCTCCAAAACCGCTTTGTGCCTGAATCTTTCTTTAAGGAGCTAGGGATGAATTTGGCAGTTGAAGAGTTTCTGTTAGAGGCAGGTGTCCGCACCAGTCTCTCTGTAGAGGATTTTGTGGCACTAGCCCGGGAGATAGAGCATGAAGCCGCTCAGGCTACCTGCCACACTGGAAACCTGCTGGAGCGACAGCAGGAGATGCTCAAGCAGCTTGAAACCCTGTTGGAAAATACTGAGTCAGCGGGTTTCCCAGGGCAAATTGCCTCAATCCACTTCCTACCTCCACTGGCCATCCCCCAAAGCTTGAGGAGCCTCCACCCCCCTTTTGCAACCTGCAATAAGGCTGTGGCCCTGAAAGGCAGCATTTACCACTGCCAAAATGTGGCTGAGCTGCTGTGGACATCAGCCACCATTCTGCCAAAGTCCCTTGAACTCAAGAAGAAGTTCCTGAAGGCCATGGGAGTCCTTGTAGAGGTACCCACTGCCCTGGTGGTGGCCAACCTGGAGCATGTGTGCAGGGCAACCTGCCAGAGGCCAGGACAGGTGATCACACGGGCCAAAGTGCTCCAGAACATGTACAGCTTCTTGCAGACTCGTCTGAAGGAGGTGGATGCAGAGCACCTTGCTGAGCTGCCTGTGGTGCTGGCCAAGTCAGGGGACATGGCCAGGCCACGGCAAGTGGTGACATCGCTCCCAGATGAGGCTGACTTTTACCCCTATCTCCTCAAGCCTGACCCACACGTGGCTGTCTTTGGAGACCTCCTGCAACACCTTGGGGTAGTGACACTCCCCACACTGACTCACTACAGCCATGTCCTGGCCCAAATCTACCAGGAGAGCCATGTCAGTGGGACCCTCACTAGTGTTCAGAAGAAGGTGGTCCTGCTGGCCACACGGCACTTCTTCCAGCTACTGCGGGAGGCACCAGAGCCCCCTGATTGTTCTGCTGTGGCTGAGCTGTACCTGCTGAGCACTGCTGACTGCCTAGAGCCATCCCACAGGCTGTGCTTCAATGACTGCCTCCCCTCAGAGACTGCTCGGGCCTTGAAGAAGACCGTTTTGTTCATGGCTGACCTGCCAGTGACAGGATGTAATGCCAGGTGGCTGCTGCAAATGCTACCACTGCACCTGCGGCCACAGGCACTCTCAGAGGTGACAGAGCAGCAGCTGGAGGAGGGCAGTCCATGGCCATGTCGCTATGGCTCTCACTGCCCTGGGCAGAGGCGTCTGCAGACTCTCCTGGTATCACCATGGTTTAGATTGGGGCTGGAGTCCCTGCTCCAGTGGCAGAGCCACAAGGCTGTGATGGGAGTGGACGGGGATGGTGGCTTTGCAGTGGAGCAGCTGAAAGTGCAGTGCTGTGAGAACATCTGCACTGTGCTGCTCCACAGTGGGACAAAGGTGGAGGGCAGCTCCCAGTCACAGGTCATCCACGTGTGCCTGTCAGGTGGTGCCCAGCGGCTCCTCTACATCCGGCATGCAGAGATGGTGCTGAACCGGTACCAGCTGAGGGTCCTGGAGACACTAGCACAGGAGATCAATAACATGCTGGGTGGACAGCTGGAGGCACCTGCCTTGTCCGTGCTGCGTGAAATGCTGGTCTGCCAGGAGCCGCAGGATGTGGCCTTTGTTCTGGAGGAGAACAATGTGGCACTGGTGGGTGCTGCACCAGAGCTGGAGAAGAGGCTGCAGGAGGAGGCTGTGGCAGAGGGGAAGCCATGGATGGTGAGTGGCGATGTGGATCCCGGCCTTGCAGCCTTGAGGCCACTGCATGGTGTCAGGTGGCCAAAGGTGTTGCAGGAGCTCTGTGTCCAGTACGAACCTGTGAGCACTGCCCAGAACCACTGGGGACAGAAAGGTTGTGGCTCCAGGCTGAGCACTGAGGAGACCACGGCCCTGACTCCGTCCATCCCCGAGGCCTTACGGTGGCTGTGTCAGGCCACGAGTGACCTGCAGGCAGCCCACAATGACATTCGGCGCTGCTGCCCCAACTGGGTCCTCTTCAAAGTGCACCAGGCCCTGGAGAAGGCACTGGTGGCTGCTGTACTTTGCCGTGGTGAAGCCTTTGAGGGCCTGGGGGGGCTGATGGGCCTTGCCAAATGGCTGGAGACGCAAGAGCCAGAACTGAGGGGCCTGGTACTGGACATACAGTGGTTGTGTAAACAGGGCATGGATGGAAAGGCCACACAGTACCCGAATTACCACCCTTTCCCCATGACCCCCAGTGAGGCCTTCCCCAGCGTGGATGAAGAGGAGGTCCTGAAGCAGGCACAGAAAGTGGTGGGGACATTGAAGGACCATGTGGGCAGAAAGTGAGGATGTCCCCAGAGAGGGTCACTGGCAGCTGTGCCAAGGGACCACCATGGGCCCACCAGAAACCCACCATGGACCTGTTGTGGACTCATCATGGACTTGCCACAGGCCTGTCACAAGCAATTTCAGACTGTCCAGCCCTGGTAGGAGAGCTTTGTAAGTAGATTGGCCAGGCCACTGGATGTTGCGGGGTAGCCTGTGCCATTGGCATGCCTTGAGAGCAGGGGAAATAAAGTACAATAATAAATGTTGCAGTGTTGGTAGACTCTTCACTGACAGTGGACTCAAGGGACATGGAGAGGTCATGAGTGGCTGGGGATGTGTGGAAGGTGGAGATGGTGATGAAGTGGTTTAGAGAACTGTGGTGGTTTGATCTTGGCTAGTCAGTTGCCCACCACACCACTCCATCACTCCCCCTCTTTGACAGGGGGAGAAAATATGATGATCTCAGTTTAATGAGACTGAAGTGTTTTGCTAAGGAGGATGAGTTATGAGGTAGACCAAACTCCTCTCTCTCAGCAATTGTAAATCCGAAATTAAGAGGCTCCAATTGAGGAAGTATGGAGAAAGAAAGAATAACAGCTCTTTATTAAAGGATATATGTGTATTGGTAGAACAACAAAAGAACTCAAAAGCCACTAAACAATAATCCTGTACCCAAAAGTCCCCTTCAAAAAAAAAAAAAAAGGAAACAGTTCAATACTTCCTGTCCTTCGGCGCAATTCCAGTCACAGTGGGCGGGGGCGCTGTTGGGTCACTGGAGGAGCAGAGCCTGCAACTGTGTTGGCAGCAGGGGCCCCGGAGCACGGGAGAAGCTGACAATGGAGATTTTCCCCTGACACCAAGGAGGGGAAGGGGAAAAGGGGAAAGCAGGGCAGGTTCTTCCCACGAAAACTCATGCTGTCTGCGGCTGGCTGTGGCCAGCATTCCCCCTCCCCTTCGTCAATGGGCACAAACCACTGCCAAAATAGGGGAGCAGAGGAGGGAAAAGGGCGACCCCCGACCCAAAAAGTTCCTCTGCAGGTGAACCAAACCTCTCCAACGAAGTCCGAGCAGGTCTGGGCTGGGGGCAGAGCAGAGTGCAGGCAAGCCGAGGCCAGAAAACAGCCAGGTGACCAGGCCGAAAGCAAAATGGCCCCAGACCTTTTCAATACACAGTTTGCCTAAGTTAAGACAAAAGTCCCATGTCCCTGTTTCCAAGCAGAGGAGGGAAAGAAAAAAAAATTTATCACCCCCCCCCCCCCAGCCCTAGAGAGGGGCATCAGCTTGGAATGCAGTCCTGCCAGTTAGTTCTTTTGTGTATGTGAATCACTCCCTCCCCCTCCCTCGTTCAGCATTTTTCTTTTACAGCGGGACAAGAGAAAGAAAAATTCCTGCTTGGATTTTTAGAACAAGTAAACTTATGACAGATGAAAATCCCATTGGTCAGAAGATCACTCACCAATTACTGTCACAGTCAGAACAGACTCAAATTGAGGAAATTGATTTAACTTATTACCAATTAAACAGAGTAGGAAAATGAGAAATAAGAACAAACCTAAAACCACCTTTCCCCCACCCCTCCCTTCTTCCCAGGCTCAACTTCACTCCTGGTCCTTGTACCTCCTCCCCCTAAGCACTGCAGGAGATGGTAAATGTGGATTGGTGTCAGCTCATAACACTTCGTCTCATCTGGTCCTTCCTCCTCACACTGTTTCCCTGCACCAGCATGAGGCTGCTTCCATGGGAGGCAGTCCTGCACTAAACTTCTCCCATGTGGGTCCTTCCCATAGGCTGCAGTTCTTCAAGGACTGCTCTATTGTGGGTCCCTTTCCGTGGGTTGCAGTCCTTCAGGGACACACTGCTCCAGTGTGGGTCCCCCACAGGTGACAGCTCCTGTCAAGTCCTGCTCCTGCATGGATTCCTCTCCACAGAGCGTAGCCCCTGCCGGGAACCTACTCCAGTGTGGGCTCATAACAGGCTGCAGCTTCTTTCAGGGCATCCCTACCTACTGTGGTGTGAGGTCCTTCACATGGGGCTGCAGGTGGGTATCTGCTCCTCCACTGACCTCCATGGGCTACGGGGCAAAATTCTGCCTCACCATGGCAGGATTGCTCCTGCCTCACCAGGCTGTTTCAGTACCTGGAGTACCTCCTACCCCTCCTTCTTCCCTGGCCTTGGTGCCTGGAGGGCTGTTGCTCTCTCATCTTCTCGTCCCTCCCTCCCAACTGCTGTTCCACAGCAGTTTTTACCCCTTTTTAAATCCATTCTTGCAGACACGACCAGCATCACTGGCTGACTCAGCCTTGGCCAGCAGCAGCTCTATCTTGGAGCCACCTGAAGCTGGCTCTGCATGACATGAGGGCAACTTCTGGTGTCTTCTAGCAAGAAACACCCCTGCAGCCCCCTGCTACCCAAACCTGGTCATGTAAACCCATGTCACGGTTTGAGAGCCCATTACCCCCCCCGGAGCTGGAAGATGGCTAGTTCCAGGGGTGGAATTCCAGTGTAGAGCCAATGGGAAGCTTGGTACGCCTCTGTGGAAATGACATATTCTCACACATTGGAAAAGAAGCTTGTTGGCGCAGTTGGCATTAGAGAAGCCATGGGGTAGAGACAGCAAAGGGGCCACAGGGCTTTCCCCCTCCTGGCTTTGGCCTGGGGCAAGCACAGCACTGAAGCCGAGCTAAGCCCCTAGCTAAGACATGCAGCAGCTAGAAAGTGAAAGAGAGAAACTTCCCAGGAATTCTCCGGCTGGCCTCACCGCCTCCCCTCACCACGGGGGGAGGGGTGGTGATCGGCTGGCTGGATCCTGTGGCAACCACGCCATGGAGTGAAGCAGTGTCTGAAGCAGAAGCAGCAGAGGCAGCAGAGCTCAGGCAGCAGACTCGAAGCAGCACCAGAGAGAAAGGCAAGCTGGAATGTTTCTGGGGTGGGACTGACCCAAAAACTCCAGAACCTCTTGGCCTCGGGAAGGGGTGGACCTCTTAGAGAGGTCCCCCGAGAGCTTGGTCCCCAAGGAAAGAGACTTCCATGGAACAAGGAAGAGACTCAGAACTTTAACCCCTGTAACCCGTGGTGTCGACCATGTGAGGTGAGTTTGTCCCTGCTTGCAGCCCATGGGTGAACCCTTGGTTGAAACCGAGTGGCCAGTGGGGGGGTGAGAGAGACTCTCCGCACCTCGATGGAGAGAGAAAGAAATTTTCCATCTACAACGAATCAGAGCTGCTGCCTTAAGATAAGAGAATAGCCACTTCCAAGTGCCGCAGAATTAATTTGGAGCTGTGGCCCTGAGAGTGAAGGAGAGACTTCTCCTCCTGGACTTTATGGGGGAAGAAGGGGTGACGTTTGTAAATACGTTGTTTTATCATAGGAGAATTAGTTAGGATTGTCGTATATATTACTTTATAGTTTCTATTCTGTTAGCAATAAATTTTGATATAATTTTCCCATGGTGAGTCTGTTGCCTGTCTGAAAACTTTTCTCAACATTTTAGCAAATTTGTGGGGGTTTGAAAAATTGGTTTGGGGTCTCAAACCACATCAACCCAATACAAGGATGATGAGATGGTATCAAGGGGAGCATGGGGGACTTGAGAAGGCATGAGGCAGCAAGAGGAGCTTGAAGTTTCAATGGGCTGGAGTCATTGCTATAGGCCCAGAGACCATCACCAAAGTCATAGTGTGATTCTGTTGGTATGAGGCCAAGTGCAAGGTCCTGGACCTGGGTCAGGGCAATCTCAAGCACAGTTTGGGCAGAAAATGCATTAAGAGCAGCCCTGAAGAGAAGGACTTGGGGGTGTTGGTGAATGAAAAGCACCTGGCCACGTGCACCAGCAAATAGAAACCCCCTGTGTTCTGGGCTCATCCTACAAAGTGGGCAGCAGGTGAGCGGAGGGATTCTGCCCCTCTGCTTTGCTGGGTGAGACCCCAGCTGCAGTGCTGCCTCCAACTTTGGAGTCTCAACATCAGGATGTGGAGCTGTGGGAGCAAGTCCAGACAGGCCACAGAGATGCTCAAAGGGCTGGAGCACCTCTGCTCTGGAGACAGACTAGGAGAGCTAAGGGTGTTCAGCCCAGAGAAGAGAAGGCTTCAGGGAGACCTTAGAGTCCCTTCCAGTGCCTAAAGGGGTTCCAAGAGAGCTGGAGAGGTATGGGCGCTTGTATTAGGAAGGGTTCAGAACATGCTGAAGCTTGCAAACCAAGACACCGTTGAAAGCTCAATAAAACAGATATTTATTACGAAGAAGTGGCTGAAATAAACGGGCACCTGGGAGAAAGAGAAAACCAAAGAGGAAACACGATACCCTACTCACTTAGGTGCCACTTATGGGATGATCTTACCCACTCCAGATACTATAAAATCCTCTGCAGCAGCTGCGTTTTCCGGAGGGTTAGCAGGCTCCCACGATAGCAGAGTCCCTGCTAAAGTCAACTTGATCCTTCGTGTAGAGCAAGCCCCCACACACGGAAAACCTGTCTGCTTTTATACAATCCATTGAGCACCTCTGCCCGGGAAGGTGTGGCCAGTACCGCCCCACCAGAGGTTCCCAATCCCACCCTCTTGGTTATGTAAGTTCATCCCTTCAGCGCATGCATGAGAACTTTGGAAATCCCCTAACGCACGCACGGTATGCTTTGGGGGTCTTTTCTAATTGAGTCGGGGGTCGAGCCTTCCTCCCCTCCTCTTCAATTTCTCCTTCAAATGCCCTTGGCAGACAATGAACCAATAGTAGAACACCAATTAAAATGGTTTATACAGAAGTTCTCCCTCCAAGGACGAATTCACTGTTTTATCAGTGAAGTTGGCAGGGAGAACATAAACTACTACAGGTGGTTGGGGCCAAACACAGACCAAAAAAATATCAACATTCCCACTACAGCGCTGAAGGAGAAAATGAGGCTGCAGACACACAGTTCAATTTTGGGACTTGTCCACCAACAGTTTTTGGTGTTTCCCTTTCATTCGTATTCTCTCGTAAACAGTGCCTGGTGTTTTTCTTTTCAGTATCCAGAATTCCCAAGGTCGTCCCAAACCAGTGCCCTGATCCCACACATTCACACTTGCATCAAGTGGTGTCTGTGTTCAGCCACAAGAGAAAAACACATGCTTACCATGCAGGTTGGTTAAAGTGGTTTTCCACTTTGAGACATAACATTCTCTCTCTCAAAGCACTTAGCCCAGGTCGATCCTCCCTTTTGATTAACTAAATTCAGGTGCAGAGTGACTCAGCTTGTTCCCACATCTCCCCCTTTTTTGTTTTGACGCAGAGTTCACAGCAAAGAGGGCCAGGATGCAGGCTTCTTGTCTTTGGGTTTGTCTAATATGCTTCCAGAGGACTTGAAATATTAAAAACAGACTGATTGTTAAAAAAACTGCTACTGCTACAAATATCCAGATCCTTAAATTAAGTCCTTCAAACCAATGTTTGGGATTTAACCATTGAACATTATCAGACAACTCCCACCAGACACTTTGTTCGCCTAAAGATAGAGTTTCAGACATCTGTGACTTTATCGCTTTAGCCAAATCTTGAACTTCATCATTGATGTTTGTGGCGAAAGTGCCCTGCAAATGTTTTTGAACTTGTGCCCAGTCACAATGGCTGTCATTCCATATTAATGGAGTGAAACATAATCATTTATGCTGATACTCCCATTTTAAAGCCATCCTATTATTCATAGCATCCTGTCTGTCCCTGATCCATGTTAAGCCTGCTTTTACTGCTTCCAACCTGGCTAATATTTGATGGTCTATATTTGTTTGCATAGCCATTGATGATGACATATTACCCAACACACTGGCCACTGTATGTGCAGTTTGTACTGAATAAGCCAGTGCAGCAGTAGCCATGGCTGCGGTAGCTGCTATGATGATGGCAGAGATGATGAAAGCAATTAGCCATTCGATGAACCTTTTCCTTTGATTTCTTGACTGGGTTAACAGTTTTGCCAATTTACTGTATGCTGCATCATCCTCCTAGCTTCTGGTTAGGTTCACTGGGAGCCATAATTCAGCCCTTCTGCACATAGGAATTATTACTGAAAAATTGACAGTAGATAGATTCTGATTTGTAATACAACAACTAAAATAGTTGTTGGGATTATCTACAATAATGTTAAAGGTAATATTAGTCACACTAATCCTAACATCAGATCCAGCTAAAAAGACACATGGATGAGAGGAAAACACCGTGACTGAGTCATTACGACAGTTAGTGAGAGTTAGTTGATACAAGGAATTATTTCTAGAATAGCGTCCATGTGCTATTTGTCTAATTAGGAATGGCACTGCATCCCTCCATAGTTTGCTTACCCTACAGCCAGAACTGTTTTTATATGTTGCTTGCGGTACTGGTCCTGAGAGGCCCCCCTTTGTCCGTATAAGAGTCTCTTTTGTAGGTTGTGCAAAGTTTACAGGATGTGATGGGTTGGTGATCAAATGACTCCTGGGTCCCCAGTCCATCATCTTTACCCCACGTAATCCAGTGTTTACTATCCCTGGACTTGTTAGTCTACATGGGATCCACTGCATAGCAAGTGTATCTGATGTAGTGCTTTGTGAAATTTTGCAAATGGGTAGTTGAGAGGGTGACTATTCCCTTCTTCTTTGTCAATCAGGACATGATCAAATCCAGCAACAGAGAAAAAGGTTGAATTCCTGCTAGTGTGTCCTCTATCTTCCTTCTGCCAATAGTGTAAGTGGAATTTTTCTTCAAATAGTAAATAGCCCTTAACTGATCAGTTGGTGAGACATACGGGTGGAAGATGTGTAAAAAAGGTTTGGCTTTCGTTAGTTTTAATCCAGTCTTTGTTTTCCTCCAAAAAACCACAAGATGGCAGCCAAACACCTCCAATCCAATTAGTATCATTGTTAGAGAGTGGCGTGGCCTTTCTGCATTTCACCATGTCGCCAACCTTAACATTGGAGGGTCAAGTATATGAGCCCAATAAACATGAGCCTAGGTAGATTGAGCAAGGAGACCCACATCACACCATGAAATACCCCTTTTACCGTACTGTTGCTGGCCACTATGGCCAGATGGGCTAGGAAGATGTTTTGAGGATTAGATGTATCTCCAACACCCTTCATCATCTTGCAATCTTTTCAAGCTTCCCCCCATGATGTCCAGGCAGGGCTTGTGCCACTCAGCATTCCTCGGTCTCTTTCTAGGATTCTTGAGGGTCAGCTTCTTCATTTGCGGAATCGGACTGCATGTTGTGTTGGTTCCACTCATGATAGGGTTTTGCCAGACGTGCTGGAAGCCAACGGGGTCCTGCAGGTGGTAAAACACATGCATACCCCCTCTCCCATCCTAACAACTCAACAGAACCCTGCCATTGAGCATACCCCTGTGGATCCCTGTATAATGCTTTGGGCTTTTGTTCATGTAATGAGGCAGTGGTCCTGTAATGACAGCTTGCTCTACTACAATTAAAGTGATCCAAATTCAAAAAATTGAGAGTAAATACAGCTTTATCTAGTTGTTCCTGGGGTGTCATATTCCTCCATTTTTGTTTTAAAAGCATGGCCTTTAACACTGAGTGGTGCCGTTCGACAATAACTTGCCCTTGTGGGTTATGTGGAATGCCAAAGAGATGACAAAACCCCCACTGTTGTGAAAAATTCTGCATGCTGGCAGGCGAATAGCCGGGACCATTATCTGTCTTAATTTGCTGGGGCAGCCCCATCGTTGCAAAGCACCGAGTCCAATGTCGATGCACATCACTGCTTTTCTCTCCCGCATGAGCAGATGCGCACAGAAAGCCTGAGAATGTATCAACTGTGACATGGACAAAGCAAAGCCGTGCAAATGCTGCAATATGTGTAACATCTGACTGCCACAAATCATTGGCCTGTAATCCCCGAGAATTAACCCCCTGCAGAGGGATAGGAGACTGTACTTCCTAACATTCTGGACAAGTTCGTATGATATCCTTAGCCTGAGTGACTGTAAGGCTGAACTGTTTGCGTAAGCATTTTGATGGAAAAAGGAATGCAAAGCCCTTGTATAATCAAACTGTGAAGTTGCCGCCGTAAATTGATCGGCAACTGCATTGCCATCAGTAATAGGGCCAGGAAGAGAAGTGTGGCTATGAATGTGCAAGATGAAAAATGGGGCCATACGTTTTTCTAAAAGGGCCTTGAGCTGGACAAACAATTCAAAGAGAGTTTTCTGACTTATTTCCTTCAGCAGAGCTGAATGAATTCTTTGTACAACACCCACCACATACTGAGAATCAGCGATAACATTAATTGCCTCAGTTTCAAAGAGAAAAAAGGTAAGGACTACTGCGCGAAGCTTGCACTGCTGTGTTGAACTATTTTCTCGGGTGTAAGCATGTTTCCATATCCCTTTCTCTTGTCATGCTACAATGGCCTTTTTTATATTCCCAGATCCGTCTATAAATGCATTTCTTGCACCCGGGATAGGGACAGGTGATAAAATGACATTCAGGTTTAAAGGCAACTGTGCCAGCCCGTGCAACAATTTATCTGCTGGCAAAGAAAAGGAAATGTTTCCCACTAAATCAACAAGCAATTTGAAAGCATTCTGTGTTTTGCAATAGATATTCGTAATCTTTGACCATTGAAAGGCAAATGCAGACAAGAAGGATCATACCTTGTGAGCTGCTGGCATCGATATCTCCCTCGCTTAATTAATTCTGCACATAACTCCTGCACCTGTGGGAGTCTGTTCTTTTTCTGCCAAGTTATGTGGAAACAAGCACTGATAAACGAGACCTTCGTCCTTGAAGGAAGCATCTTGTATAAACTGAAATTAACTGGTGACTGGCTATTGGCTGACGGCCCTCCAAGGACATTTGAAAGGGAAAGTGAAGAGGAGGATGATGAAGTAAGCCCGCAGACTCATTTAGAAAAGACGCCCTGAGGTGCAGCACGCATGTGCAGAAGGGGCACCTACTTACATAGCATGGGGAGGGATTGAAGGCCTCTAGCTGAGCGGTGCTGACCACACCTGCCCAGGTAGATGTCAGAGGTTAATTGTATAAAAAGCAGATAGCTCTTGCTGGGAGCAAATTCAAGCTTCACACGGAGGACAATGTTGCCTTTGTGTGGACGCCCTCTATCTTGTGAGCCTGCCAATGCTCCAAGGATGCACCTTCTGCTATGGGGAATTCTAAGCATTCTGAGGTCTGTAAGACAACCTCGTAGGTAACACGTGAGTGAATGGCGGGTTGTCCTGGGGGCTTGTTTCCCTTCTCTTTCTCGTCTCTCAGCTTCTTGTTTTGTTGGCCACTTCTTTGTAATAAATATTGTTTTGTTGAACTTTCAACGGTGTACTGATTTCAGTTTCAGCATTTCTCCCTGCTACATTTATGCAAAGCAATTTGCTGACTAACAAGGACTATTGCTTCCTCCGCTTCCTTTGTTAAGGTGTGCGGCCATGTCAGATCTTTATCGCTCTGTAATAAATCAAATAGACTCTTCAGCTGCTATGTAGTGATGCCTAGAAGCGGACAAACCCAATTAATCGCACCCAACAGTTTCTGTAAATCATTTGGTGCTTTTACCACTGGCTTTAAAGTTAATGGCTGTGGCATGACAGACTGCTTGGATAATATCCAGCCTGAATATTTCCATGGTGAGCACGTCTGGACTTTTTCAGCAGAAATCTGTAACCGATTATCTTGCAGCTCCTGCAACAGCTCCATCAGTGCCATATTTAATTGATCCTGTTGCTGAGCACATAATGGACGGCAGGAGTTCCGGAACACACGCAGACGATCAATATGATCAGCGATGTTCAATTTATTATTTAAATGAGTTAACTTTTATACAGTTTAGTTTGTTCCGGGTACATGCTTACAACAAGGTGATTGGATAACTCAGTCTGTGCACGCGTCTCATGCCTTCAGTTCATTGGATCTGAAGCTCTGTTGTTATAGGTTAGAAATCCGAGGGGGGGAATTTTTCTTCCCCCTGCCCCCACTGTAGGAAAGACAGAGTTTGAATGGAAAGGGGGTGCAATTAGCTTCACAAAAGAACTTAGCTGGCTGAACCACATTCCTAACAGATGGCCCATCAGAGGCTGGGGGAAGGGGGGAGGAGTTTTTGGGGAGGGGGGTTGCTGACTCTTCTCACAAGGGGAGAGGTGAGACTGCGGAGTTCTCTCTCTCTCTGGGACGGAGATGAGGGTCTGCGTGCGTGCATTTGGAGAAAAGGCCTAGAGGCCAGTCTTTCTCGCTTCCCGTCCTGGTCAGCCCTGACTACTGACCTCAATTTGCCTGCAAGCTGCCTTTTGTCTCCAGCCCAGACCTGCTGCGTTTTCATCGGAGAGTTTTTGTGCTCACTGGGAGAAAAAAAGAGGAGCCTTGAGACATCGTCATCTGAGGACAACAGTGAGTTCCGTGGGGGTGGGCTGTTTTCCTTTTCCCCTTCTTCCATTGGGGGAAGGGTCCCCATTTTTCTTTTTGGCTTCTCCTGTGACCCAAGACCACCCCCCAGACCCCCTTTCCACGCGGTGACCGCCAGAGCCCAACGGCGCCCCCTGCCGACCACCACAGAGTACTGCAGGCTCTGCACCTCTGGCGATCCAACAGCGCCCCCTGCCAACCGTGATCAGAACTGCGCTAAAGGACAGAGAAGTATTCATTCAGACTTTTTGTTTTTCTTTTGTTTGAAGGGAACTTTTGGGTACAGGACTATTGTCTAGTTTTTTTGTGTTCTGTTACTGTTCTTGCTAACATACATATATCTTTTAATAAAGGGTTGTTATTTCTTCTGTTTTTCCACACTTCCTCGATTAAAGCTCCTTAATTTTGAATTTACAATTGCTGAGAGAGAGGAGTTTGGTTTGTCTCATAACTCATCCTCTCTAGCAAACATTCCAGTCTCTTCAAACCGAGACATCTGTCCACGCGGTCTGAGATCATTCTTGCCACCCAAAGTCCCTCCTATCGATCCGCCTTTAGGGGCTTTCCGAGATCTTCCAGGTGTATCTTATGTCCAGTTTTCCTACAACTTTCAACTATAAACACACTATTTTCTCATACCTTATAACTATAAACACACAGCTAACAAGTATAAACTCACATAGTTTCATGCAGTCTGCAAGTATAAACACCACACAGCTTGCAACTTCCCAAGTTATGTCAAGCAAGGCCTATAAAAATGCAGGAGAAATCGTTCACACAATCCTGCTCTCCCAACAGCATATATCAAAATGTCATCCATGTAGTGATAAAAAATGCAAGAGCTATACCTTTCCTTGATAGGTTTCAGCACAGCTGCCCCATAAGCCTGGCATATTGTACGACTGTTCATCATACCGTGTGGCAACACGACCCATTGATATTTTTGCATGGGCATTGCATTATTAATCACAGGCAAAGAGAAAGCAAAATGAGCACTGTCCTCGGGATGTAACGGTATTGTGAAGAAGCAATCTTTAAAATCAGTGACAGTAAGAACCCAATCCCTGTGCAGTAGGGTTGGCACAGGAAAACCTGGCTGTAATGGTCCCATAGGCTGCAGTACAGCATTGATGGCTCTGAGATCATGTAACAGCTGTCACTTTCCATTCTTTTTTGGCATAACAAAAATGGGAGAATTCCAAGGACTTGTAGATGGAACTCTGTGCCCCGCATCCAGTTGCTGCTGTACTAATTTATTTGCCTGGATGAGCTTCTCCCCTTTCAGGGGCCACTGATTGACCCAAACTGGCTTATCTGTTAACCGTGTTAGTTTCAGCGGATGAGGTTTGCCAGTGGCCACTGGAACAAATTTGAAGGCTGAATTACTGTGGTGGTTTGAGACCCTCAAAAATCCAATTTCCAACTTCTAAGCCCCCCCCAATTTGCTCCAGTGTGAGAGGGTTTTCCAGACATAACACAACTCAGTATGGGGGGAAGGGAAGTATATTACAATTTATTACTTACACAAATAAATACTATAATACATTATATACACAATTCTAACTCTCTCTCCTACGGTAAAGCAATATATTTACATTAGATCAAATCCCTCCTTTCCCTCCAATAAAAGTTCAGAAGGAAAGAAGGAATGGTCTTTTCCATTTTCAGGGCAGCAGTGTCTCTCCTCTTCAAGGCAGCAGTCGTAGTTAGATTTGTCGTAGCTGGAAAATATCTCGCTCTCTCTCCGTTACAACACAGGGGTTTTTGCTCACCCCTCTCGGCCCTTCGGCTCCAGTCAAAGGTCTTTCTTCAGTGGGCTCGCAAAGCAGGGACAAAACTTGCCTTACCACGGTCATATCACAGGGTGCAGGGCATCCCATGACAGTCCCTTCCTCGAGGGGTTGAGTTCCCTCGAGTCAGAACGGTTAGGGTAGCTCTCAGTTCAGTTTTTGCCCCAAGTGTTCTACCAGAGCTCCTTTGCTCTGTCTCAAGCGCCAATGTGATAAAGGAGGTGGGGAGGAAGGCCACTTCTCCCCCGCATTCCTTCTGGCCGTCCTGGTCCAGCTCCAGAATGTCTCAGAGCTTCTCAGCTCCTCTCTCTCTCTCTAGTTGCTGCTGCACTTTTAGGACTCCCTTCAAGTAGGAGTCCACCACCTCCTTCCGAGAAGGGTCTCAAGGGTTTGGGGAAAATAAAGTCAATCTCACCCCAAAAAGTCTCTACTGAGCTTGATGCTCTGTCTCTCTCCATCGGACATCTCTCCGTCTCTCAGCTTGGCTCTATGCCATCTCGCTGCTGCTGGCTATCTTCTTGGCTTTCAGCCACAGCTCTCTATTCAGTGCTGTCTCTGCCGCTGCTCCTGCTGCCCACTCACAGTGGAGAAAGCTCCCTCAGCTTTTGGCCACAGAACCCGGTCCAGTTTAACACTGTTCCGAGTTTTTGCAGCCCCAGCCAGGGGCTGGGGGGCCTTGGCCCCCAGCGGGGCTCCCTGGCCCCTGTCTCTCGTGGTCTCAAGACATGGCTACTGCTCTTCTTCCAGCTACAAAATCTCTCTCCTTTTCCGGTCTGGTGTGATATGTTTCATTTTGCAGGGGCACTGATTGGGTCAACACCAAGAACACCACCCCCCTGGAGTTAACCACTTTCCAACTCTAGGGGAAAACCTTTTTTAACCCACGACAATTACAAACTGTACATTCCACTGCTCCAGCAAATCTTGTCCCCACAGAGAGATTGTAGTGTTCGAAACGAAAGGCTGAAAGCAGGCCATCTTTCCTTCCAGACTGCGTGTCAGTAAAACATATGTACTCTGTTTAGGTACCTCAATGCCCCCGATTCCCAAAATGGTATGTTATATATTCTTCAGTGGCCAACCCACAGGCCAGACTTGAGCCAAAATTAGGGAGACATCTGCCCCTGTATCAAGCAATCCTATTATAGCCCTATCCTTTATGCGCAAAGTTAGTATCGGCTGCTGTCTTGTTATTTCTTCTGCCCAGTTTATTTGAACATCAGTGCTGCCAAATCCACCCTCTCCTCATTCTTGTGTATTGCTATTAGGGACCCAGAAGGGCATCAACAACAATTGAGCTACGTGCTGCCCTTTACTGAGTACAGAAAAGCCGGACAAGATGGCGAGCCTTATTTTAATCTCCCCTTGATAGTCCGAATCAACAAGACCAGGCAACACTGAAACACCTTGTTTTGATATGCTGGATCTGCCAATAATTAATCCTGCCATGCCTTGGGGTAAGGGTCCCCATACATCGGTGCCTACTAAAACAAACTCCCTAGGATTATTAAGAGTTACTTCTGAGAAAATGTCCAGGTCCAATCTGGCGCTGCCTGAGGTTGCTGCCAATAAATCGATGATACAGCATCTGGTGTCTCCCTTTCCGATGTTCGGAGAGGAGCCCTGTAGATTTGCAGGGCGCCGGGCTTCATGCCCCTCTTGGAGTATCCCAACAGGATGCTGTTCTCGCTGGGTTAATTAGGAGGAACACCTCCTACATGTCTGGTATATCCCAGATTTGGTTTGCATTGTATTGTATTTGGCCAAATACTGTTCATTTTGACTTGGAGATTTGGGAGGCTAATAATCCTTAAGTTTCCTTTTGAACTGTCTTAAGATTTGGTATTAAGTTTCCTTTCGATTTTCTTGAGACAAGGGCTTTAGGACCCAGAGAAGCTTCCTTTCGATTTTCTTCTAGTCTTGATAAGGAATCCCTGGAATGCGGTAGCTGGAGATAATATACTGTGGGTCTCTTTGTTTTGTTTCATTTTACAGGCTGCTTTGTTCTGTGCTAAAAGTTGTGGTTTCTTTGTTTGCTCACGGGAAGTAACCCCAGTAGTTCCAAGCGAGTAACAGAAACTCTACTGTGCCATTTAAAACCTAAAATTAAAATTTGTCCTTTTGTAACTGCGCATTGTACGTGAAATTGCAATAGATACATTTTAGGACCCAAGGAGACACAAGGAATAAGGTTAAATTGAACTTTGAATTTGTATTGCATTAGGTGTGGTGATAATCAGAGCTTGGAAGAGACTAAGGGAGTGAATATTATTGTCAAACAACTGATAGGTACGTAATTTTAAAGATTCGCTCAACAGTAGAACATACATTTTGTGGTCTACAGTGACATCTTGTGGTTTTATGTGGTAAAACAACTTGACTGTGTGTAAACTGTGTATTTCATGGTCTACAACGACATCTTGTGACCTTAAGTGGTAATGCAACTGGAACGTGTAAGAAAATTTTAAAGAACTTAACAGGTGTGCAAGTGCATGTATGTGAGTGTGTCTGAGACGCAGTGTCACTGCAAAGCGAGTGGGAGTCCCAATCTGTGTTTCCGATTTGCCCACGAGGGCATCAGCCAGAATAGAACAAACTGAGTGATAATTTAACCCATGAAGTGGTGGGATAAAGTAAGAAATACTTTAAGATGGTGGAACAGATGAAAGAAAGTGTTGAAACTTAAACTAGAGTTTGATTATATAAAAGAAGCCACTCAGCTGGACAAGGAAGACATTGGTGGGAGCTTAGCTTGGTTAGATCTTGAGTGAAGGGCCCAAAGACAAGAATTGCTTGACGTGATAGTGTATCAACTGAGTGGGTTTGTAAGACAATTAGTTCAGAGAAGAGACGAGAGCTGGGACCAAAGCAAGATCCAAAACAGAGGCAAGCCACACGGTGGCACCATTATGCCAATGCCTGCAGGTACTCAAACCAGAGTAAAAGTTCCCTTTTCTGCAGGTGATTTAAATCGTTGGAGAGAAGAAGTCAAAAGATTTAGAGAAGACCCTGAGAAACTGACTAAAAGATTCTCCCTGGGGGCCGACCGGTGGTGGGTGGGCTGGGCCTGACCAGGGGCCGACCAGAGGTGGGCAGGCCGGGCTGGGCGAGGGCACCGGGGGCTGACCGGTGGTTGGCGGGCGGAGCCAGGCGAGGGCCCTGGGGACCGACCAGGGGTGGTAGGGCGGGGCCGGGCAAGGGCTCTGGGGGCCGACCGGTGGTGGGCAGGCCAGGCAGGACGAGGGCCCTGGGGACCGACCGGGGGCGGCCGGGCCGGGCCGGGCGAGGGCACCGGGGGCCGACCGGTGGTGGGCAGGTGGGGCCAGACGAGGGCTCTGGGGATAGACCTTTGGTGAGCGGGCAGGGCTGGACGAGGGCCCCAGGGGCCGACCGGTGGTGGGCGGGCTGGACCGGATGGGGTCCCCGGGAGCCAACTGGTGGTGGGTGGGTGGGGCCACACGGGTGCCTCGGAGAA
This sequence comes from Neopelma chrysocephalum, assembly GCF_003984885.1. Taxonomy (NCBI): domain Eukaryota; kingdom Metazoa; phylum Chordata; class Aves; order Passeriformes; family Pipridae; genus Neopelma; species Neopelma chrysocephalum. Next base: position 1,269,941 of record NW_020897948.1, read on the forward strand.
GGACCACTCAAGCGAGGGCGGGGCTGGGCGATGACCACGGGGGCCGACCGGTGGTGAGCGGGACAGGCTGGACGAGGGCCCTGGGGACAGACCACTCAAGGGAGGGCTTTGTGGCGCGGCGCGCCGGCCTGCGAACAACTGCCCTTCCCTGCCGGTAAGAAAGGCCTGAGCCCCCCCTCTCACCTGCCGTTGGTGCGCCACTCTCGGCACTACGTGCCCAGCCAGGGCTTGCAGGGCGGGCACCTTTGGTCTGGGAGGAATCTTTGTCTGTATCCCATTTTGGCCATCGGCTGGCCCCCGGCAGCAAGGCGCGGGCCTGGAAATGATTGCCCTTCCCACTGGGAAAGAAAAGCCTGAGCCCCCCTCTCTCACCTGCCATTGGTGCGCCACTCTTGCCACTACGCGCCCAGCCAGGGCTTGCAGGGTGGGCACTTTTGGTCTGGAAGGAATCTTTGTCTGTATCCAATTTTGGTCCTCAGCTGGCCCTTGGCGGTGCGGCGCGCCGGCCTGCGAATGACTGCCCTTCCCGGCCAGAAAGAAAGGCCTGAGCCTCCCTCTCTCACCTGCTGTTGGTGCACCACTCTCGGCACTACGTGTGCCCTATCTGGAAAATAAAAAACAAAAAGGTACAAGATAAAGGACTTCTATGCGTAAAATTGGCATCTTTCATCCAACACCTAATACAACCTTGTTCCTAGGCTGCTTCAACTTGTCTCCGTCTGGGGTACATCGTGTCCACTTATCTGGGGGAAAAAAAGAAAAAAAATAGTTAATCATGTCACCCACGTGGTCACTGAGAGCTTAACCATTTAAAAGAACTCATTTACCCTGAGCAAATGAGAACTCTGACCGCAGCATACGAGAAGACAAATGACAACCCAGCTTCAAGGCCCTGCTATCCAAGTACCATCAGCTCCACAATGCTCAGCTCTAATGATTGCACATGAGTTACGTACACCGGCTCCATCCAGCAGGACTGTACAGCCATCGGCTCGACTGTCTAAGGTAACTGACATGTTGACGTGAGACTCGGAGCAATATTCCATCTACCCACTGATCCACATGGCAGGGCAGAGCAGCTCCAGGCTGACCCCGAGTGAGACATCCCGTACCTGTGACAACACAGACCGTGTGACACAATTAAGAGACGAACCTCGCTTTGACAAGATTTGATTGCAAGAATGGAGATGCTGTGGAACACCATGACCTACGGGACTACCGCCATAACGTGACTAGGCTCAAAGGATCCTGACAAATAAAGACGCTAACAAGATGACCGGTCAGAAGAAGGGTCCGTCAAAACCCTGAATATGGATCCGCGACATCACCGCGTTCGGAAGCTAAGAACGGAACGATGCGGAAAACGAGTCCTCCTGCTTTATGATGGATGGCTGCGGAGCACCGCTGATGATACGGCCTGGAATGAGGCCTTAAAAGATGTCTGACTGTAAAAGTCAGAGATCAGATTCCAAAGAAGGTCTGAACTTGCAAAGGAAGCGACTGACAACTTCGGTACTCGGCTACACAGAGAAGACCTTCGAGAACCTAAGGATGATGCCTGATGCTTCCCATAAGCCCCTCAAGGGCAAGATGCAAAAACCCTAAGGACACAAAACAGAGACGAGACAAAGGATGTGACACAGACTGGAACTGCTCTGCCCTGCACAGGTGAATCCAATGATACAAAGTAAGCCCTTCCTTTGATGCGCCCAAATAACCTGTTATAGGATACCCATTGCACCGTACTAATTTCAAAAATCCCTCTGGGCAATGCACATACTTGGACCGACTCCCAACCCCTCTCTGGGTCGTTGCTCTGCACTTATCTTTCCGAGAGTCGGGAATGCGAATCCATCTTTGATGCAAAGGAGGGGCACCTGGGCTGGCTCAGAGGTTCCTGCCGTCGTGTGAGTTTACGGAGTCAACTACGAGAAAGAAAACCATACACAATATCTGAGTAGTGTGGCACGTGGCTCCAGCCCCGATGATCCCCCTACTCACTGTCACCGAGGCAGGTCTTTGGGTCACTGGCTCTGACTGGAGTCACACGCTGTGGCTGTCATCTTCTGGGATACCTGAGCGAGTGAGAGACAAAAATAGAGGGCATTTCTAAAGCTGCAGTGGATCCCTGCTCCTCCTGCTGCCTCCCCGACTCACCTCAAATGCTCATCTGCTCCCAAAGGTTAGCCGGATGGCACCTGCAACCAAAAAAGCTCAATGCTTCATTGCTGATCCTTTTAATACTCGGAGATTACCTACAAGGACAGCTCGAGAGGACCAAACCGTGTCTGTCACCTCATTGTGAGTTGGCTTCGGCCCTGTGAGGCTGCACATGTCTCCTGCAAAAAAACCCCCAGAGACAAATGCCAGTACTGAGATACTGCCCAAGAGTGTGCTGCTCCCATGGCAGTTTCTGTCTGACACCCCTTGACCGTGACCTCTTACAGGCAGGGTCCCCGTCACGTTGGACTGCACGTTAGAAATCTGCCTCTAAAACAAAAAACCAAGTATGTACGCAGATTCATCAGAAGTATACCTCCTGCAAAAAAGCATCTAGTTCTGTCCTGCAGTCACTGCTCACCTTGCTCACTGGGCTCACCTTCCCTCTGGTGCCTATTGTCTGCTGGGCCGGGGGCTCCGCATCTTAAAAAAAAACCAAAAAAACAAAACTAAACCACCAAACCATCCAAAGGCCCAAAAGTCATG
>NW_020897949.1:0-2189 GCF_003984885.1 Neopelma chrysocephalum
CTGATTTAAAACAAGAAATCACTAGAAAATTACAGTTTCAAATAGAATTGCAAAAGTCATGCTGGGCACAAGAATTTCTAAAAATTCTGTGTATGTAATTGCCAACACAGTTCTAATATACACAGTGTATATGTAAAACTAGAATATAGTGAAATACAACATCAAAACTAATAACTTAATCTGCTATTAAGATCTGAAAAAGATGTTGTTCATAAAGTTTCCTTCTAATTGTAATATTCCAAATCTCATCATGAAATTATTCCACATTGGAAGGAGGTGGTCAAAGTAATAACCCAGTCTACAAATTAAAAAAATCATTTTATCTGACAAATAAGAGGAAATATTGCTGTATTATTCCACTCTTGCATTTGCAGATATCCAAGCTATCTGCACTTCTAGCACATAATTCAGCATATTACAACCTCTTTATCATTGTTTTTCTTCAGATTTTATTATCTATCATAAATACCAGCTGTTAAGTCATTTTATATAGTCTGTTGATGAACAGCTTCAATCCAGAGACTAATTTGATCAAACACTTTCATGTGTCTTTGGAATTCATAACCCAGTCTTGTGTTACTGAGTAAACATGAACATCACACAAATATTGGCTGCAGGATACCGAGTGACTGAAGTGAATGGTAACTGAGTGGGGAGAGTCTCAGTATGTCTCAGTATGTGTTTGCAATCACCACTTAAAATTATCAGTAAGATACTATGAAAATAGCAAACCTCACCATTCTGATTGTTCTAAACCAGAAATCTCATACACCACAAAATCGAGAAGAGTAAAATAAGCATCTGGATTTATGATGCAGACATTGTACATCTGATCAAAATCTCTGAGCTTTTAGATTATTGGTTTAACTTGTGAGAAAAAGGGCAAAGGAGAAGAGAACGTATAAGAGCCTAGATCAAAGGAAGGATTCAAAGGAGTATTTTCAAAACTCTGTTGCTCAAAGATGCCACCCAACCACTACCTGTCCCTCAAGGAGATGACCTTTCTGTCAGAAAAATTTCCCTACATACTTATGTTTCTCCCAGCATGCAAACATAGGGGCCCTGGTGTTCTCTGGTGACTCACTCAACACCTTCTAATTTCAAGTCCTAGTGACACAGAGCTAAAATATCTTTTGGACATCATTTGTCTCTAGAGCCAGCAGAAATCTACTGCTACGATTTTATCTGTTGCAGGTAAGGAAGGTACAGCATTAGGAAGTTTTCTATAAAGAGAGATTTAGTAACTTCCTGCTGTAATTTATCACTGGGAAACACTAGAAAAAATGAAGTTGCCTTTTTAAGGGTTGATTTTTTTCCTACAGGTATAATTTGATACAAACTATTAGCTACAACATCAATTTCTAGTTTAACCACATGTTATCACTCACGGGAAGATTAAGTAGCTGGCAAAGCAAGTTTTATAGAGAAGAAGCTGTCATTAGTAGAAGTATTATGCCCTTTTATGTTTTTACTAGACATGGGAATTCTGAGATTTGAGAGACTATTAGATATGTTAGAGTGCTTAGTGGGGGTTTTTCTTTTTCGTGTGTGAGTAGAAAGATATTTTATTGTAATGGTGTGCTACAAATAAATATAAATGAAAAAAAAATATAAATAAAAATCCATGACCTGAACTTGGTATATGTCTACTTCATAAATACTGATTTGCACATTTCTTTTTAATCTATGAGATTAGATCATTAATGAAGTTGAAGCCTTTTCATTAAAATGACTCAGAGTGAAAACAGGTAGAAGAAGGAGGAACAAAAAAGAGTCCACTATAGGTCTCTTTATAAATGTATAAATGATGGCAGGGTAGCTACTTTCAGTTAGCTTCTAATTGCACTATGAAGAGAGAGCCTGAGAAAGTCAAGGTGACAGCTTTCTGGAAAGAGGAGATTATGAAGGATACTGAGCACTAGGACATTCTGGGAAATCAGCACAAATGGCCCAGTTTCAGTAGCTGACTGATAGAAGAAGAAAAGAAGAAGAAGAAGAAAAGAAGAAGAAAATTCAAAAGGAAGAAGGAAAAAGAACAAGGAGAAGGAAAATGAAAAAGAACAAAGGAGAAGGAAAAAGAACAAAGGAGAAGGAGAAGGAGAAGGAGAAGGAGAAGGAGAAGGAGAAGGAGAAGAAAAGAAGAAGGAAAAGGAAAAGGAAAAGGAAAAGGAAAAGGAAAAGGAAAAGGA
>NW_020897949.1:2199-146241 GCF_003984885.1 Neopelma chrysocephalum
AGGAAAAGGAAAAGGAAAAGGAAAAGGAAAAGGAAAAGGAAAAGGAAGGCCTCTTTTACATGACTGGAAGAAGCCACACCTTTGGCAGCTCTGGTCTTCAAGGAGCTGGGAGTCCTTAAGGACTTAAACTACCAAGATATCCGCTGTGGTGGTGGGCTACAAGAAATCAAGACATTTATGGAGTGCCTTGATGCAACTTCCTGACACAAGTGATCAAGGAGCCAGTGAATGGAAGTGCTTTGGTGGATGTCACAAACAAGGAAGAGCTGGTCCGGAATGTGAAGCTCAGTGATAGTTTTGCCTGGAGTGACCATGAGGTGGTGGAGGTCAGGATGTTGAGAGTAGGAAAGTGTGAAAAGGCCCTGGAGGTCAGGAGAGCAGCATTTGTCCTGCTGATTTTCTTAGAAGATGCAGAAAATAAGTCTGTAAATATTTTCCAAGCATGAGGAGTACAAGAAGGTGGTTGGAAGTAGTCAGCATGGATTTATGAAGGAGAAACCATGTCTGGCCAAAATTTTTCATTTCATCAATGGTTTTGTCTTCTACTTGGGGAGAACAGGAAATGGCTTAACTAGGACTTGAACAACCAGGGTCAATAAGATTTACAGAACAAAAGAAAAAGGAAAAAAAAATGGTTGAAATTTTTCAAGCTGGAAAGATCAAGTCTGATATCATTACATATGTAGAACTGACATTTTAAGTAGAGATGAAATGACACAGGTCTTTTCCAAGTCTACCAGTTTCACTATTCACTTCTAGATGTGTGCACTGGCTTTATCCATTAAATCCAGAATATACTTTATCCATCCTATTAGACCTTCTGGTTATGTGTTCATTCACATGACAACAGAAGTACACAAGATGGCAGTAGGCAGCTGCAGAGGTACAGAACCATAATGCCTTTCCAATTCTCACCAATTCCCAGGAATTCAAATACATTTTCTAAAAAATAAAACGAACCCAGAAACAAAAAGGAAAACAAAATATCAGAAAATGTCACTCATGGCTGATACCTGAACATTAACTGCTTCCTTTTGTGGAAGATGTTACAGCTCTGAAGTGAGTCCTTTTTCTCTCCTTCTGCAGGGCAGACACTGCCCTGTGACTTTTGCTGAATCCATCCTCCTCAGACCTTTGCTAGTGCATTTTGTCAGTTGTGTTTCAGATTACATGTTCTGGTGTAAAGAAAGTCCCGTTCTTACATATGGGTTTTCTTTGTTACATTAGCAATAAAATACAATACAGTACAGATATCCAAGTCCTTAGACTTAAGTTATCTCGGGAAAAGTGAGAACCATCTGACAGCAGTCATAATGTGCTTCATGTTCTGGTTTCTTTCAAAGTCAAGGCCTTTGGAAAGTGTGCATCTTCAAAGTTATACAGACTGTTAGTGAGTAACTGGTGGAGGGAAGCAGGTCTTCCTAGTTGGATTGCAAAGGCTTCTCCAGGAGTGAAAAGTCATTCTCTGTTTAGGAATTTGTTCAAAACCCACTGCTACCTGTATGACTTTCTTTTTGGTGTGTTTTATTTTCCTTGCTTAAACGTTTCCGTTAGAATAAGCTATCTGCAGAATTAGTTTTTGTTCCTAAGAAAAAAAGTCTTTGGACTAGTTTCCACTTTTGAGCATAGTTTTCTTAGAGGTTTTGAATTAGAATGTTTTTGAGTAGAAAATGAGTTTACTCATGAAATGTATCTGAAATTAAAAAAGAAAAAATAATTGTAGCTAAACTAGAAATCTATTCTTTGAATCAAATTAAATTAAATAATACATGTAGTTAAGCTTTAAGACAATTTGTTAGTTTAAGTTTGTCTTGTCTTGTGTTTAATGTCTATATCAGTTTCATAGGAGATGATCCATGGTTATGAGCCCTATGTCCTTCCTAGGGCTAGAATCAGTTCACAATTTCACTCGTGAGCGAATCCATCCTATAACCTAGAATAAATTAATGTACAGTAGAGGGAAAGAAGGAAGTATTAAACTGCTGCCAGTGTTGCCTAGGATGGCAGAAATTAAGAGGCACAAGAAAGGGGAGAGGCTATCCAGTCTGCCTGTCACCATTACGGATGTTTCCAGTTCTGTACCACAGCCTGTAAAATAAACTGTAAGAGCACTTTCCCAGGAGACTGCTGAGGAGCTTCAGAGTTTTCCTTGCATTGTGCATCAAAGATTATGTACACTATAAACATTACTTGGGCATACACATGTAGTGTTTAGAAAGCCAAAGCTCAGCTAGAGTTGGAATTGGCAATGGACATGGAGTGCAGCAACAGGAACTTCTGCTATGTGAGTAATAAAATTAAACACCAAACAAAGTAAATGTGGGCTCTCTGCTGAACAGAACAGGCGCTGTAATGACCGTAATGCAGATACAGATAAAGTGCTTACTGCTTAATTTGCCTCAGTATTCACTGACATGCTGTCCCACACCTTTGTTCCTAGGGACAGGACTCAAGGAGAAGAATCATGCACCTCTTGAGAAAGCTTGACCAATGGGACCTGATGGGATGGATCTGAGAACACCAAGAAAGCTGATTTATCCTACTGTGAGGCCACCCTGTGTTCTCATTGAAAGGCTGTGGAGATCAGACTGTCACTGACAGGTGCAGAAAAGCAAATGTTGTACTCACCTTCAGAGAAGACCAAATGGTCTCTCCAGGGAGCTATAGGCAGGTCAGCCTCACTGTCTTCCTTGAGAAAATCATGGAAGGAACTCTCTTGGAGCTTATTTCTGGACATATGAAGGAGAATGAAATTGCGAAAATATCCGTTTGGAAATGTGTCACAATACTCTCCTCCTGATTCTTATTCTGTAGTGGTCCTCACAAGATTACTGGTCCTTTCCTCCCAACTTTCTTAGAGCATATTTCAGCCTAATGTTGAGTGAATAATGTGGCTGGAGCAGAGAGATTTCTCTGAGCAATTTCTCCTGCATTTTGTAGGCCTTGCTGGACATGACTTTAGAAGCTGCAAGCTGTGTGAAACTATGCAATGTTTATACTCGTTAGCTGTGTGTTTATAGTTATAAGGTATGAGAAAATAGTATGTTTATAGTAGAAAGCCTTGAGAAACTGGAGATAAAGAGACACCTGCAGAATCTCGGAAAACCCCTGAAGGTGGATCGATAGAAGGGACTTTGAGTGCCAAGAATGATCTCAGGCCGCGTGGACAGAGCTTCAGATCCAATAAACTGAAAGCATGAGACACGTGCACAGAACTGAGCCATCCAATCACCTTGTTGAAAGAATGTACCTGGAACAAACTAAACTGTATAAAAGTTAACTCATTTAAATAATAAATTGGACATCGTCTGATCATATTGATCATCTACATGTTGCTCCTGAACTCCTGCCGTCCACAGAATAATAGCAATGTTGCATAATCATAGACCTCACAATCATGAAAAGACATAAAAAGAAGCGTTAACAAAAACTTGTATTGTTTCATATTTAGTCTTATTTTATTGTTTTGTTTCCTCACGGTCATATTTCTAAGGAGACAAAGAAATAAACGCCACAGGAGTTTACTGTGTGTTGGACAGGAGTAAACTTCCAGGTCTTTTGTACTGTGTGTAATGAGCACACAGAAGCACCTGTCTTGTTCCACAAACAAGGAAAGACTGATAGACTCATAATACTGAACTTTAAATTTTACTTCCGTTTTTTTCTTTGCACACTGTCACAAGGTAGAATTTCCTGGGTCATTTTGTGTTATTTCATAAATTTATAGATGCTCCATCTTGTGCAATTCCTTAGTACTCTCCTAAATACTGTGTACAACTATAAGTAATTCTTGATAACAGTAGAAAAATCAGTGTTTCAAATAGATCTTGGCAGACGTATATATAAAATGGATCACATTCGTGATCTGATTTGATAGAATAGCAGTTTGACCTGTTTAATTTGATTTCTAAATTTTACCTCATAGATAGTATTCCTATTGCTATTATCAACAATATTTAAGCAGCCCAAGAGAAATATAGAAAGATGATTTACATGCTCCCCCTAAAGTTGAGGTGTTGTGTTTTGATGTGTGAGAACAAAAAAAAGGACCAGATGAGGTCAGAAAAGGTAATAGTAAATATAATCTCTGTGCATTACAGTTCTATAAAGGCACAGAAAATGCAATCATTTCCCAAACAGTATAATGATGTAAAAATGAAGATATACTTTTGCTTTGTGAAACAATGGAAGGTTGGGGTGGACGTTGGTTTAGTCCTGAATAGATTATTTTCCAATTAATTATTTAATGAAAAGAAATATGACTGACATACTTTTACAGACTTCTCTTTAAAGATGTCTAATGTTAATCTGGAAATCTTTGCTGCCAGTTGGTAACACCACTGAAGTGCTATTAGAGAACTGCTAATTCTCGTATCTTACTGCAGATTTTGCCTTATATGAGGAAAAATGTTCTTTCTCAGCCCCTGAAATCATTCCAGTGCCAATGTTACAACGCTCACCATCATCACCTTTTGTTAGCATTTTAATTTCGGGTTGGTACCATGTCTGGTTTTATGGTTTCACAGCGATAATCCTCAGAAAACTAGCTGTCATAGATCCCCTCGGTTTGCATCTCTCATTTCCCTTTCCCTGTGTTTCCTAGAAATCTCTTGCCCTGCGTGAACTCCAAAGGCAGCACTGAGAGGAACAGAAGCAGGGAAATTTCCTCTTTCAGTTTTTTCATTCTTTTTAATTTTTTTTTTAAATATTTTTCGTAATATTTTTCTGGAGAGTATTTTTATGTTTCCTTCTATTGATACAGGTTATTTACTCAGGGAAGTAGAGCAGGATACCTTCCAAAGGATAAGGAGTGCAGATTATTTTAATGAGCTACTCTGGAGATTTATATCTTATTTTGCACCCCTCTCATGCTGAGGAGTGAGAAAGCAGCTTGGTGGGCAGCCAGTGGCTAAGGAAGGGCAATCCACCACGATACTATTATTAGGAAGATCTTAAACAGTAATCCTTAAAAACCACACTTACTACCAATGCAACATACTACTTTGTTTAACCTTTTTACCTTCATTGACTAAAGAATGCACAAATGACATTATTTTAATTGTATAATTAAAAAAAAAGCAACTAGGGAGAAACACCTTAAAATGCCAAGAAATGTAAGCAAACTGAAAGGTACAACATGCATTGATTTTTCTCAGTAGAAGGTTGGATTGACGATTTCAATGAGCATTTTTCCATAAATCCACAAGTAACTTTTATTGCATGGCTGCCAAAGCAACTAAACTGTCACATCATTTGCTTTCTCCTGGGAATTGTGGTTGGTGATGCCAGCTGCGGTAAGAGTTCAGAAATCCTCAGCAATTGTCTTCTCCCACACTGTGAATCATAGCTGTAGATGTATTTTAAAATGTCTTAATTTTAATGAGACTTTTAATGCTAAGTTATTTTGCAATTTCCTACTCATCAAGTTTTCAATGTAAACATTATTAAACTGATTTTTTCCCCTTACCATGTTGTCACTGTGAGTCACCGGTATTTTTTTTAACCTTAATATTTCTTTAATGTTCCTTGCTTGTTTGAAACTATCCAAATTAAGGTGAAGATTGTTACTGTGTTAAAGGAAGTGATAATGTATATGAAATAGGCCAGTCTGCCAGCACTGCAAATGCACATTCAGGTTCAAGCAGGATATTGACAATTCAGACTTTTTACTGCCCTACCAATGGAATTCAGCATTAGAAATAGGGATTTAATTGAGTTTAAATAATAAAGAAATGTGGGTCAATTGTGCAGATCCAATAAATTTCTTGAATATGGCATCACACTTCTACTGCAACTGTCTTTCTTTAGCCAAGTAACTTATGTTCCACCTATCACATATATGTTTCTGCAAACACAGAACTGCAAACGCAGTTTATCTTGGTATGGTTTTCAAGGTACAAGTTATCCATAACATCAGTTGGTACAGTAATGAATCTTTCCACTTTTATACTAGTATGAACTGGATTATGAAGAGAACTGTCCAGAGCTACCCCTGGACATTTTATCAGAATCTACTGTGCTTGCCACTTAGCTTGAGGTATTTGAGGATGTTCCCCCATGACCATCGTTAGTGACTGTTCACACTAAGATCATTAGTTTAGTTAGTTAAGCTAGGATCGTACAATCATAAAATGGATAGGGTTGGAAGGGATCTTGAAGATCAACTCATTCCACCCCCTCCATGGGCAGGGACACCTTCCACCAGCCCAGGTTGCTCCAAGCCCCGTCCAACCTGGCCTTGGACACTTCCAGGGATCCAGGGGCAGCCACAGCTTCTCTGGGCAACCTGTGCCAGGGCCTCACCACCTTCACAGACAGGAATTCCTTCCCAATATCCCATCTAACCCTGCCCCCTGGCAGTGGGAAGCCATTCCCCCTTGTCCTGTCCCTCCAGGCCCTTGTAAACAGTCTTGCCCCATCTTTCCTATAAGTGCCTTCAGGTGCTGGAAGGCTGCAATTGGGTCACCCCAAAGCATCTCTTCTCCAGGCTGAGCAATCCCAACTCTCCCAGCCTTTCCTCCCAGCAGAGCTGCTCCATCCCTCTGACCATCTTGGTACCTCCTCCAGACTCTCTCCAACAGCCCCATGTCCATCCTGTGCTGGACCCCCAGGGCAGCTCTGCAGGTGGGGTCTCACCTGAGCGTGGCAGAGGGGCAGAACGGCTTATTCTCATAGGAAATCCAAAAAAGAGATAGAAAGACAAACTAACCAACCTAAGAGGAGTGAAGAGATTAAAAATGTTACCTGCAAAACTACAAAGAATGTGCCTTGTGTGAATGAAGGAAGGAGGTAGAAGTCAAAGTAAGACTTTAAGCCTCAGGATTTGAACCCGATCTCAAGACTGCAAAGGACTGAGGTTCAGAACATATTAACTCAGCAACTGTGCCTTTGATGAAAAATGTTATTAAAGAGTATATAATTTCTAAAGTGGTCCCCCCCGTGCCGCGTGTTTGGAGGGGTCCCGGGCTGCCCCAAGTCCCCCCGTGCCGCGTGTTTGGAGGGGTCCCGAGCTGCCCAGAGTCCCCGGGTGCGGTCGTGGCGGGAGAGGGGAGAGAGAGCGGGGAGCCTTGCTGGACGAGAGGGCAGCTTCGGAGCACACAGAGGTTTGGCGTTCCAGGTTTGGGGGGGAGGGGAAGGGGGGTACAGGGGAAGGGGGGGGCGGAGAGGGGACAAGTATCGAGTGGGTCGTGGGGGTCCACTGACTGGCGGGAGGGTGAAACAGGAGCCAGGCCTAGAAGAGTTGACTGAGATATCTTGGCATGCTAAGAAACCTCAATACCTGTTTTGCTAGAAGAACATTTTAGGAGCACTGGTTAATCTCATGTTCTGTTCTGCTCACTGGACCAAAGGCCTTATTATAGAAAGAATAGGAGTAGTACACACACAGTAATAAATTAGGTAAACTAGACATTTGAATAAGATCTAGAAGGCCCAGAGCCAGGATTTTGCAAGCTTGAAGAATTCAGGTCACCTCATTGAAGAGGTCAAATTGAGGAAGACATCCATGGCGACCACCAGAGGGATGAAGGCTTGAGCAGAAGACCCCCACAGTAGAAGACTGCACATGTCTGGAAAGACTCTGTCCAGAGACCAGCCTACTTATTAATATGTATAATAACTGATGTAACCATGTATCTAAAGTGTATAAAATGGCTTAGTTTTGCACTTGCAAGTTGAGCAAGTTTGTCCAGTGCGAGCTGGCTTGCTCCCAAAGTTGAATAAACAAATATCTTGCTGCTTAAAGATAAAAAAGTCTCTGAGCAGTTTTTCGGGCCAATTTTTCGGATTCAAGGGAGAGCGGGGCAATCCTGTACAAAGTGTCACAGGTGAGCAGTGCACCTGAAGATACGTGGTAACACAGTGGAGGAAGGATAAGGTCAGGGTGGATAGTGGAGTTCCTTTAGAGTGATGGGGATCCCGACCAGACTGGGGCCTTGAAAGGCACCCCAGCCTTGGATGGGTACGGGGGCCAGAACGGTTGGTCGGTTTGTTTGTCTGTTTTTGGCTCACCTGCGGTTACTGCCCAGGTTCGGCATGTTCTGGATATTTTTGCTTTGCTCTGTTACGTCCTGACAGGACAAAGGGTTGTTCCTGGGTATCTCCTTGAGATTGTATATAGATAGGTGATAGTAAAGTAGGAAATGAAAGACTTGCCCAAATCGTTCTAACAGGAACGTAGCCTGTGTGTTGCAAATGGTTCTATCCTTTCTATCCTAGTAAAACCCCATTTTTAAAAATATCTGTGAGGAGTGGTTTAGGTTTAGATGATACAGACTGAGGCAGAGATGGATTTGAAGATCTCTTAAGGTCCTTTCTGAATCATTTTATCAATTCCTGTATCAAGGAACCAGCAGTCATTGTAACCTTCTCTTCTGATTTATGTGATTGTTAACACATATTTTATTCTTTTCGACTCACAAGGAATTTATTAAAAGACAAAGTAGGGTTTTTCTCTGAGTGTCTACAGGAAAAATTCATTGGACCTTTTATCCTCTCTGTAGCCTGCACTTTAAATGGGACAGGTTGTGAGACAAACAGGAGGGGAAGTGCAAAGGGGAAACATATTCTCCCTGTGTTAATTGAGGCCCTCTACCTCTTGTTCCACTGTTTAGAACCAGAATAATATTTTAAGAATCTAGTTATTTTCTCATATCTTACAGACCACAATAGAACGTGGTCCTAAATGTGTTAAACTCTTGTACTTCTTATTTGGCACCTTACAGGCTTTGCATCTTTCATTAATTTCAAGCTTTATTTATTTTTAATTGTACTTTTTATTATTTTTCTTTTTACTTTGCTTTGTTCACATGACTGTTGGAAAGACATTAGTTGCCTGAAATGTGAGCAGAACATAAATGAAAGTCCATTTTGTTAACAGTTATAAATAGCAGTTTACATAAACTTTTGTTTTAACATCCAAATATTGACATCGATGCAAACAGGTCACTAAATCCTGAAGTCACATGTGTACATACAAGATTGCATTTTAAAAAAAGGAACCAATTTCCCAATTAAACAAATAGATATTAGCATGGTATGCTAATATAGCATGGGATGTCTTTGATTGGTTTAGTTTTGTAATTTGGCAGATGATACTTTATATGGAAACGTCATTAACAATTGCCAGTGGTTCTATTTGGGAAGACTAATTTGTACAGAACATTTTGGTTTAATGAGGCTCTAAGTGAAAATGAACTAAGATCTATTGAGCTGGTACATTTTAATTAGTACTCTAGAGCTGATGTTCTTCTTTGTAACTTGTAATTTTTGACTTCCAGTATAAATGATCAAATGATGCATGACTGGGGACGATGCATGACTGGGGACTATGAACCCTATCACCAATTTTCCACTACAAAATATGTTTACATATTTCATTTTCTGTGCTATATTCTAGTATTAAAACATAAAATATAGCTTATTTTATCTGTACTGATGATATACTAATGATTAGAACCTCCTTATTCAAGGCATGTGTAAGACATATAATGTAAATTATATCATCCTAGTTGCTCAGGGAGTCTTCAAAATGAAGGGAGTCTTCAAAAACTTTCTCCTATCATTGTCCCATAAATAACTTCCCAAAGCAACAGAACTAAGTGTTTATATTATATTATTTTATTGTCACTAATCAAGACAAAAGTTTTGAAAATATCAGGATATTCTGTGAATTCATTGTGATTTTATCAAAGTTTATGTTTAAAAACCTGCAAAAATCTCTTTTTTTGGTCACAAAAATTAAGTAAAACTACTGATCTTTGAATTTAAAAATAAGATGGAAGTTTTCTCTCTTTTTTTTAAACAAAATAACTTGCAAAATATGAAATCCAAAATTAAAGTTTTTCAAGGAGTCAGATTTTTTTTTAGGCAGGTTTCATTTTACCTTTTTTGTCTTCGTTTTTTGCCTTGTAATAAATACAACTTCTGTTCAGGAATTCAGTCATCAAAGTCATTCTTCTAGATCTCAGTATTGTTGTTCTGTGATTAAATTAAAAATAATTCTGACATATAAATCAGCATGTACTTGTTTTGGCTTAAAGTCTTGTATGCAGAGGACAAGGTATGCCATTACATTTACTTGATGTGACCATTAAAAATCTACATCTTTTGTAAGAAGAGAAAAATAAAGCTGTTTTCCTCTTATATATTGACTCTTTCGGTTTACTGATTGAAAGACCTGAAATAAGTCTCTGATTTTTACTCCCCTCTTTCAGTAGATTGTGGTATGTTGTGCTATATTTAATCAATTGTGTATATAGGTTGCAGGTAACAGTGGATTCACTAAAACTGTTTTTATATGTATGTGTGTGTGTATGTGTGTGTAACTAAAATTATTTTTTTTGCCTGTTCATAAAGATTTCCCAGAAAACAGTCATGTAAATAGGGAGAATCCATGTGGTAAAATTTAATCTGGATTGAGTTGTCATCAACACTTAGAAATATTTTTTTTAATTCAGGTGCTGGTTCTTTTTCAGCTTTTCTTTAGTTCAAGGACTTCCTGAAATTCATCAACTTCAGCAAAGCCATTTGCTACATAATTCCAAATTATTCTGTATGAGGGGTATACTTCTCTATTGAATCCTGTAACATGCCTCAAGAACCTACTATGAAAAAAAGGTCTATTTTACCTTACAAGGCTTTTCCAAGGAGTATTTTCTGCACCAACATAAAGGCTAGAAATGATAGTAAATGAGGTGAAGTGCACAATTCCAAGATGTTTAGGAAAAAAAATCCTGACAATCACTTCAGTATTTTGTAGGAGCCCTCTGTTTCACTCACAGAAAAATGAAAAACAGGCAAAGGAATTTCTGATTGTTTGATTGCATTATGATCCCTTTCACAGTATTGCAAAACTTAATTTTCAAAGAAGCTGTTGTCTCCAATTCTCAAATTACATTTTTCCTAAGCATTGCCCTTTAAACAGTGCTTCAGGATGGCAGAATTCAGGATGAAAGCATTAACAGGAAGAACAGATTAAAACTTTCAGCTTACGCAGTAATAGGAACTCAAATATTTCACATGTTCACCTCTAATTAATTTCTTTCATCCTCAGTTGTACATCCTGATAGTTCCTATGGCTAAAATCTCCACATCCACACACTAAATTCATTGCTATTCTGAGTTCTATTTCAGAAATTCGCTTTTCACCAACTTCACAGGATACAGTGATTCTTTGAGTAGTTGTCACCAAACAGCTACGAGGGCATGAACTCTTTACCTTTCAAGAGTGATTGATCCTCTTTGGTCTCTGCTGATGTTCCTCAAGCATATTTTTTTTTTTTCTCAACATGATCAGGCTTGCTTTTGACATTGTTTTGCAATAACTGTCTGTGACCAACACAGGGCAGCCCTTGATCTCCTCCCTCAGAGCCACCCCTGCAGCCTCCACTCCCAAAACCTGGGCACTTAAATTCAACAGAGTGTCACTCACAGCATTTAAAAGGTCTATTTGTACCTACTTTTGAAATGTCATACCTGATGCTTGCTGGAGAGAGGAAATCCATAACTTTTCATGAGATTGGCATCATTCTTGTCACTAGCAGTAACAAGACTGCTTTAAACATTCCAGATTTATGATTCAATGTACTTTAACACTTTTCTTCTGAGAGTATCTTAAAGGCCTTCATCCTGCAAATTTACATGGGAGTTCACTGCATCAATGTGCCAGTGCAATAAAAAAGTAAAGTTCACATAAGCATAACATTAATTGTGACAATATCAATCAATTGACGCTTTTTGAATAAACTGTCATTGTAACTGTGCTGGCAAGACAGATAAACCAAGATGCCAATACTTACTTTTACAATGTATGGAGATAAAAACCATGAAATTTCCTCCATGTTTCAAATTCAAATGCAAAACATTTGAACTTTGAACAGTGTAAAGAAAAGATGGTTTTGGCTAATATGATTCTCACTAGAAAAAATAGAATAATAAATAATTTGTAAAGACGTAGAGACTAATGTAGCTGAAATAAAGGGTATCAAAAGAGAAAGTGGAGAACATACAACTGATCTGTTTTCTCCCTATGTCCCACGAGTTCAACTTTTCAAAGCACTTTGCATTTTCTTTTTATAATGCACCAGTATTATTTTCTACCCTACAAATCAATGTATGATTGTACTGTAAATACTCATGAAAAAGCTCTTTTCTCTTGGAGAACTGGTGAGACATTCAAATATCTAACTATTACACAAAATTTGACCTCACAAGTTATTTTATAGGACAGTCCTAAACAGCACCTGAACTGTACTTCTATGTGTTACTGAAATGCCTCTAAATCCCCATTTTTCAGAGTTCAAACTTCATCTTTCTTTCCAGTATCTTTAAGCTGAAGGAGAGTAGGTTTAGATTAGACCTCCACACGTGTCATGTTCATCTCAGACTCCTGCAACAAGAGTCTCAAAAAGAGAATCCTTAGGCCTTGCAGTGGGTGTTTAGGAAACTCTCCCTTCCCAGCTTCCTCTCCCTTGTCCCAGTGTCTGTGTTTGGTCTTCCTGCTCATTGTCCTGGCATGGTCATAGGCTGCCTGCATGGAAGACAAGTTAGGACTGGGTACATTACAGAAGTGCCACAGGGTGCTCCAGGATAGGATAGTTCAGGCTACGAGACAATACAGACATGACACAAAAACTATTCAAGGCATCTGTCAGTATTTCCTTTACCTTGGGATATCAAACAAATCCTCTGATGGTTGTGCACTATTGCAAACTGGTCAGTAACAGGAGTTTTAACTTCTTTGTTACAAATGGTACATGTACTCAGAAAAAAAGACAGCACAGGGTGATCTAAACACTGTCTCAGTGGGGTCATAATATTGCTGGTAAAACAACAGTGGGATGCCTCATATAGGATATGAGCACTGGAAAATCTATTGTTAAGACCATAATAGCTGCTAATGAATCCAACAAAAGTGAATCTCTTCAGAAACTTTTGAGAGAAATTAAGTCATATTACATTTCCAGATCCATAAACCCAGAGCACAGTTTCTAATTGTGTGCCAATTTCTCAGTTTAAATAATTCAGCATTACTCTGTGACTGTAACCAAAACTACAGCAGATAAGAATCTGACCTATATCATTCCCCAGATCATACCTTTAAGTAAAATCCTTTATATATGATATTAGCCCAATTCTTGATTCTCATTAAAAAAGCTTATTAAAATGTAGTGAACAGTGAATTATCATTTCTAATAAATCACAATTATACTGATTACACTGTCACTATTAAAATACCTGTGACCCTTTGTTGAAGTCATAGTATCTTGAACACTCAGAAATGTAAGCTTCATGCAACATGAATGATGATAGCATGGCTAATAATGATACCCTGACTTTAGGCAGGTGAATTAAAAAATTGGGAAGACTGGCAGGAAAGAACCTAAATTAATTCTGCTGTATACTGTAAAAATAAAAATTACAATTAAAAAAACCTGCCATTGTTATCATGGCAATATAAACTGATGGGCACTGTGAAATTGTTTGGTCAAACATGTCAACAAAACAAAATGCATTTGCAAAAGCACAGCTTTGAATGGCTTAATTTGTTTTCAGATGTATTTTAAAATGTTGCTTGTCTCCCTCGTTTGAGTCTGTTACTCATTTTTTTTCATAGATCAAGACCATGTAAATAACAATTCATGCTACTCCTGTCACTGTGGAGTCAAGGTGTGAGCAAAGGGGAATTCAGAAGAGCTGAGGCACTTGCTGTCCATAAGCACTGGTGCTGCTGATTGGAGCAGACCTGCTTGGTGCAGCTTCAGAATGACTTCTAATATTGACCACAGTCACAGCTGAGCAAGTCCTGAAAGCTGTACCTGCTTAGCACTTCCAATCTGTCTTTCCACTGAAATAATTTCACTGTACTTACTATTTTTGTACACTTTACAATGTTATTTTTGTGCTCGAACTTCATTCAGTCTCTTGATTTCCTTTTTTTTTTGGAGTATTCTGGGAATCACATATTCAGGTGGCAACAATTAACCAGATCTTGACATGGTATTGAAATTAGATTCTTCCCCAAAAGACACCCTTCAGCAGAAAGGTTTATTCATTCCATTATGTTCTTGATAATAATTTTTCTTAATAATCTTTTAGCTACTGTAATAAGCATCAGTCATGTCGACAAGATTAAATGAGTAAGAGGCCCTATCAGTGTAATAAACAACTTCAGAGAAAATGAAAGATGGTCAGCTCATTATAGGTGCATCAAATTAGCAACACTGCTTGGCTGAGACTCTATAAAATTTGTTAGCTTATAAACACCATGAATCACGTTTGAATATTTGGTCTGATGGGGAGCTGTGTACTGGACTACTTACACTGGCATGCAAGTGGTTGTATGAATAATCCACCATCATTATTTTTGGTAATACCTACTCGCAGTTTGGACTAAACAGCTAATAATCAGTCTTTAATAAACTGGGACAGGTTTCTAAACTGTAAGGATGTCTTCATTTCAGCTGCAGCGCCATAGGGGCCTGGCATATTTAAGAGCAGGCATAGACGTGCTTGCTGAGCAAGCAACAGGTCAAACAAGCTTAAAAGAGCTTTTGCTGAATACCATAAAATGCTCTTTCTAATGCTGCCATGCCCAAGCTGGATGGCAGGTCAGACATAAAAATATCTGGCTACTTACAAGCAGGGACATGATACTGTATTTAGAAGCAGGCTTGATTCACCTCTGACAGATATTGTGTTCTGTATTTTGTATATATATTATATATATATTCCTTCAATGTATTTATTATAAGCTTGCATAAACAGAACTGAGGTCAGAATCTTCATTCACCAATCACAGTTCCATCTTAACTAAATCACTGACAAGATTAGGCAAATGTTTAAATCTCAACTATATCTACTTCTTAAAATCATTCTTTCCATGTAAGGTTTTAGCAACTATTTTAAGAAATTACAGGAATTTGAAAAGAGAGAACAAAATTTGTCTGCAGGATTTGTTTATGGAGAATATATTACATTTTCAGACAGTTCAGCAGATATTTTGGCTGATGATTTCATAATATATCCATTACTAGTAATTCACTAGGAATCAAGCTGTAGTTAAATAGTGCTCAGTTGTTAATAATCTGTGGAGCAATAACCAGGAGGATGAACAGGTGATGACTACAAAACTTATAACTTCAGGTGGATAAAAGTATAGTTGCTGAAATCGTTACACCTGGATGGAGCTGTAAAAGCAAACTATTGCAGGAAAAATCATTTGAAGAAGCTTTAACTATGACATAAAACATGCTGAGCCCAGAGTAGCTTTCAAATCCATATCTGCAACAAGTTATAACTGCTGTTGTTTTTGAAACATCACAGACAAAACAAAGCTTGCTACAGACTCTTCCTGAGCTGAAGGTGAAGAAGCATTATGACATAATTTCCTATTTTTTTTCCTAAATGTGCATTGCTAATGGCTTAAAATCCCCTGTGTATTCATATTTATCTTACCATTACTTCAGAATTACACCAAGTACATTTTATACACATTTATATTATTTTGGTTTTATTTTATGTGGATAGTAATATTAACACCCTTGTAAATATGACACAGGACAATTGCATTAATTTAATAATGTCACAGATTTTTCTCATATAATCAGACTCCAGGGTGTGCTTTTTATGATGATGTGATTACTGGCCAGTCTGTCTCTCCCATCTGAATAATCCATATATAGCTTCTCAGTGTTCATTACCTGGTGTCTTTTGTATAGACTGGCTTCTTTATTTATCAATAGATGACACAGGTGATCAAAGTGGTTTTACACCAAAGGATGTCAGAAAGACAGTACACACAAGTGGTGATTACAGGACAAATACACCTTGTTTTGTACAGTGCTCGAACTCTCAGATAACTGGATTTGTGCAAAGGATTTGACACTGTCCCACTGGAATGCTTGTATAAACATGTAAAGCAGTACAAAGAAACCCACTGAGGGCAGGGTTTCTGAACCCTTCTTTTTGAGCTTCCAGTTTGTGTCCGAATCGCTTAGATATAAGAGTTTAGAGCTAAAAATTTGCTTTTTTTCGGTGTGAAATTGATATGTGTCTACCAAAAAAAGTCACACTGCCGAACATTTAGGTTAGCATGTTGAGACCAAAATACTTTCAAGTGAAACATCTGCTTTTAAGGCTTCTAATAAAGAATCCTAGAATGCACAGAATTTTTAAAAATGTATTATTGACTGGACCCTCCTTTTGTAGAATTCCGCATCTTTTTCCAAGTGCCAAATTAGGTTATGTAAATGTAGAGATCTCTCTTTAATTTATAAAAAAATATTGTTCATTTTATGAAGCTGAGACATGATTTTAACTCTAAAATAGTGTCCTACCGTAGTGCAATTTCTCTTTACTGTGACATCACTAGACTGTGAAAACCTGGACTTAAAAACATGTATTTCCAAAGCAAAGTATTACAAAGTATTATTATGAGAAGCCAGCTTCTGGCAAGGAAAAAAAAAATCTATAGAAGCAATTCCAGTTAGAAGAATTTTCAAAGTAATTTGCCTCCCCAGGTGGCTCCAGGTCTCAGAAGCCAGTGAGCAGGGCCCTACAGACATTAACCCCTTAAAAATTGCATATATAAATGAATATAACTGTTCCCTTAACTCCTTTATCTTATGTAAACATCATGACAGTTGAGCATTTGACATCCAAGTTCTAGCTGGAAGTTATGTGGGTTGCAGAATTAAAAAAGCTTTCAGTGGAAAACATTGACACACAATCAACACCAGTGTTTCTATAGAAACTTGTTTTAATTACAGAATTCACTTGTTTTAATTATAGAATAGAATACATTTCCATAACACCCAGTTCTATTGTCTTCAGATTATAGCAAGTATCGGCACATTTGAATTTTCCAGACAAGAAAATTAACTGCTTAACACAAATTTCCATGAATACTTAAAGTTTTTTTAAAAAAAAGATATTAGAGTTTTTGAAGATTGCTTTAAGGTTGATCTTTGCGGGATAAAATAAATAGCTTAAAATGTGGAATTAGTTTCATTATAACCAGCAGGTTTATATGTAAGCCCAAATGTTGTTCCCTGAAGAGAAACACAACTTTTTTTGGCAAAGTGAATAAACAATCCTTCAGATTCCAAGTACAGAAATTATGCAGGCACTTAATAAATTTCTTCTGGTTTCATTGTTTTTTAAGGAATACTCCTCATCAGTCACTCACAGAAGTAAAAGTAAATGCTTGCCTATACATACACACAATCCAGTTGTTAATCTAGGGGTAAATGTTAGAATAAGATGTTTTTATTCAGATATCAATTAATATTCAGCTCTGGTCTATGTTCAATTCAATTGCACATTTGACTCAGCCTGCAGCCCAGGGGAATTTAGACCCCCACTGTTCAGAATAAAGGTGTTTGATGAGCAGATTACCTGTTACCAAGCACTGTAGGTACAACTTAGAGGCCTAAATAGACTGAAAGCGTCCCCTTGTAATAAAGGGAAATTATGAATTTGCCTTTACAGTTGTTAAGTAGGTGTATTATTTAAAACTACACATCTCTCAGTGGCCAGGAATCTTCCTGACATTTGGGACTGGAGTTATGCTGTCTGTCTTAAGAGACACACAGATCTGTAGTCACAGTTAGCTCCCAGGATTACTACAGGCAACTCAGAATGATTTAGCAAAACCATCTGCTTTTTCATATGCAAACTCAATGATAGCAGCATCTTTTGTCATTAAAAGTTAGTGAGTGTTACTAGAGGCTAATATATGATTGCTTTCTGTAGTTGAGGAGGAACATTAGGGACTTTTTTTCCTGAGTATTTACTTCTCTTGACTTTCTTTTCCGTCATTCCTTACTGTGCAAATAAATGAACAGTAAATAGGGGTGACAGAGTTGTTCAGTGATACAAGGCACAGCAGAGGACTGATTAAACTGAATTTCTGCTTTGGATCTTCTCTGATTTGCTGAATTAAATGGCTGAGAGATTTGAGCTTGCTGTGCCCTGTTTTCCAGAAGGCAGTAAAAATGAGTGTTTTTAGAATGTCCATTTAGAACTAAAAATGAAAATAACAATGTAATTTAGATGATTGTTATTAACAATAAATATTAATTTTATTTTTCATTTTAGTTTTATTTGTATTACTACTACTACTAAGTTATCTTTTATTTATAGATCTTTTTATACACTTTTCCTTATGCTTGCCTAATTTTTGATACTGTAGAAATATATTGTGTTGGCAATTACATAGGTCAGACAAAAGTTTATCTGATGTTATTTCACTGAAAGTCTTTGTGTACAAATCTACAGCAATAAAAGCTTGGTTTAAATAAACTCTGTCTCCACAACTATTCTGTATAAAGTACAGTCATTATTAAAGAAAATTGCCGCATGAACTTTGATAATTTTACATCACCTAAATGAATGTTTTATAGACATAGAACCTGTTCCAGAACGTTGTTGTGTCAGCACAAGCATCTTTAATATCAGCATTTGGAAATGGTATCAACATCACCGAAATGCTTGTGGTGCACATGTGTGACTGATCAGCATGGGGTAGTACTGTGAGTGCACTTGCATGAGGAAACAGTTAGAAATATATGTTTATAAGCAATCCACAAAATTTTTGCCGTCATTATTTCCTATAAACACGGAAACATTGGAAACATTTCAAATTTTTTTAGTTTCTTGTATTTTGAAAGTACTTCCCTAACCATTATCCATACTTGTCTCCCAGTGAGGTTGGTTTGTTTTGGAGTTTTTTTTGTTTTGCTTTTGGTTTTTGTTTGTTTGTTTGTGAAGACTTGAATTCCTGAGTATCTTTGAAAACTTGGACAAGGAGCATGAAACTTCTTCCTCGT
The DNA here is from genome assembly GCF_003984885.1 of Neopelma chrysocephalum. Classification (NCBI taxonomy): domain Eukaryota; kingdom Metazoa; phylum Chordata; class Aves; order Passeriformes; family Pipridae; genus Neopelma; species Neopelma chrysocephalum. Next base: position 21,030 of record NW_020897949.1, read on the forward strand.
CGCTTTAAGGTGAGACATATGGACATCAGGTTATGGATAAATTCCCAAAGAAGTATCTGCTTGGCTTGGGTTGTGTAAAAGTTGATATTTCCTTACAGGTGATATTTTGATCTGTGACCTTCACATTAATAATCTGTATACAGATAGAGACACATGATTCCATTGCAAAGTTACCTGCAGCTGTGGAAACAGTTGAGGAATTCCTCAAAGGTAAGGAGAACTAATGATTGTGCAATTTATAGTTTATGCTTTCAGCTGTTAAGAAAGCAAAGTCTATGAATGTTTCTAGGTCTGCATGAAAATAATCTTCCATAATTAGACTATATCTTTCTGAAGATCAGGGAAACCTGTAACTAATATTGAAGTAATAATCATTTAGTCCTGTCAAATGCTTAGAAATGTTGCATCCAACAAAAATGCTGCACTGCTTTAACTGAAAAAATAAAGATCTGCAGTACAAAGGGAACTTTCTGATCTGTCTGGAAATGGTAGTCTGCCTTAGGTGGGATATTTAAGACCCCTCCATATATAGAGCACTAGAAATTCCACTGAGTACACAACTCTATCACATTCCATATTTGTGTTTCCATAACCAAGGCACGCACACACATACTGTATCCTTCCCCCCTCATCCATCATCTTCTCCACTCCTGCTTTTTTTTTTTCCTTTGAAATCTTATCATTTCAACTTAAAGAATCATAATTAACAATGAAAGTGATAAGACACAAATTTACTACAAACCAGGGAAGATAGGATAAACAGCATGTATCCTATTTAAAAAAGTCATCTCTATTTACCTATTACTGAATTCCTGTCCTGAGTAAAACCATTGATTTCTTGGAATATTTTCTTATGAGTGAAGAGCCAGTTGGAATCTCTAATTTCAGTCTTTTCACTGCAGTATAAATAAAGCAGTTGTTCTGTTTCCATTCTTGCTCCAATAATTTGACTTATATTATCAAATTACATGTTGTCTTCACCGAGGGAGTCCAAGCATAATCCTGTAACAGTAATACCTGGCATTTATCTAACATTTCCACAGTTTCCTGAAGCACACCATATTGTTAACTCCAGAGCAATTAATTTATCCTTTTTTCCCCCCCAATTTACAAATAAGCAAATACAGATTAGCCTTCTCATTCAACCTCTGTGGAAGTCCCTGGGAGGAAACTCACTTCAATTAGAAATAAATTGAATGTATCAATATACTTATTAACTTGGACAGGTAATTTAAGGCAGAAGAATATCAAGAAAGTAATCTTCTACATTTGTCCTTTTCCTCTTACTCTCACAAACGAAGTTTGTTTCAAATATTGTTAGAAGTCAAAACTCCCCTCTAACTTAATTTTATTTGTCTTTTCTCCTTGGTTATCCCTCTGGACATTTCAAGTATTAGCAGAGGATTGCAGAAAAAGACCATAGCCAAGAAAACAGGTCTCAAAGTTCTTTTTGCAGTGCTACTTAAACAAATGATGTCATTCTCTTTTAGACTTATTTTTCAAATTAATGCTTATGTTTCAAATTGCAGCACTGTCTTTCTCTAGATTCATGATCCTCTAAACTGGCCACTGGGGCTAAAGTTTTGGTACCTAATATTGAGAGTTACCCAGTCTGTGTAATTCTTGGCTTGCCTAAGGCAAGACTACTAACTTTTTAAGCCTCTTTTCCTGGGTCTGGTTTGGTTAGGAAGCTGAAGTCTCTCAAGCCTTAAACAAACTCATGATGGCTAGAGCCAATAATTAGGATGTGGGCCTCTCCTGTGTGCTCTCTACAAGTCATGTCTTTATTTATGCAAATTTTATTCAGGTAAGCAGCTCCCATGTGATACAAACTCTGAGAGCGAAGTAAATGTGCAGCCTTCGACCCAGAATCTGATGAAAAAAGCACCATCGATTCTTACAAAAGGGAAACTCTTCACCTACTACACCATAATTGAACCAGCTCACTTGGCAAATGTAATTTGAACATCATTTCAAGTTGTTCACATTTCACTGAGATGGATGGGAAGAAGTTGTGTCTCTCTAAATGGCAGCTTCAGTCTATCAATAGAGGCAGAAGGGTATTGGTCTATGAAATTTAACCAGCTGTGTGTGTGGGAGCCTTCTTTGCTAACAAAGCAGTTTCGATTCTCGAGAGATAACTTATTGATATGTAACGAATTCAGTCACAAGCAGTTCATCTCAGAACTGTAGAGTGGAACTCCAGATAGCAGAGGGCTTGCAGGGTTACCATGTGGAATACACAGGAGTAAAGTTGTCACTGTGCAAATCCAGGGGCATTCCATGCTGCCATCCAGTAAGGTAAGAAGTTTGTGTCATCATCATAAGGCAAGAAATCTGCATCATCATCACACCATGTACGTGTATCTTATGCATAAATGAAGGTAACATTGGAAATTTGGATTTTTTTGAAACATCATAGAATCATAGAACGCCTTGAGTTGGAAGGGACGCACAAGGATCATCCAATCCAACCCCCGGCCCTGCACAGACACCCCAACAATCCCACCCTGTCCCTCAGAGCGTTGTCCAAACCCTCCTGGAGCTCTGGCAGCCTTGGGGCTGTGCCCACTGCCCTGGGGAGCCTGGGCAGTGCCCAACCAGCCTCTGGGGGAAGAACCTTTGCCTGAGATCCGACCTGAGCCTGCCCTGGCACAGCTCCAGCCCTTCCCTGGCTGCTGTCCTTGGTCTCTGCAGAGGAGAGCTCAGTGCCTGCCCCTCAGGTGAGCTCAGCCCTCAGCTGAATCACCTGAACTCCCACTTTCTCTGCAGAGAAATGCAGAGAAATACAGTGTCCCTGTAAATGCTCTACAGGGACACTCAGAGCATTTAAGCAGATGGGGTCTATTTGTATTCTGCCCCTATGGATCTTGCATTTTTGTTTTCTTTTCTCCCCTTTAAGAAAGAGAATTGTGTCAGTGTTTCTTGTGTCAACACATTTATACAGTTCCACCCATTGTATTTAACTTTTAAGCTTCTAATTATTTTTAACAGGCTAGATGTGGGTGTTCAGGGCATCAAAAGCCAATTTTGACTCAGATGTCTCTTGATTGAAATGAGAGACTGACTCAAAATGGTAAAAAAAGCAAGAAAAGAGATGACCATATAGAATTTTATGGAATTCTGACTCAACCTTTAGGATTCTTAGCTATTGTAGTATTCATAAATTAGATAATATTAATTAATTAGGTGATTTATACAGGCATATTAGTATTAAAAATGAATGTACAATTTTGAAAGCTTTTCCTATATAGTTTACAGAAGGTTTCACCTCTGAAAAGCCTATAACTCCTGGCAGTGTGAAAAAGAATGGCTTGATGAAGTCAATAAAAACCTGCAAGGGGTGGTAGACAAACAGGTGAAATCCTAAGACTTAGGAGAACAGAGTGCAAAGTTATGGAACTACAGATAAGCTAAAATTGTAATTATTTAAAAGAAGGATGCAGAAACTGTTGACGCTTGGCAGATTTAAGAACATTCCAAGGAGCAGCTGGCATTCATATTCCAGAAAAGATGAGACAAAAATCTTAACACTTCTATCTCCTATATAAAGTTTACATCTTCTGCTTTTATACAAACACACAAACCTTGCAAAGATGGAGATTGAGGAGAAGGTCAGTTTTAGAAATACATTATTAACTTTTAACTGGGTCAAATAATACTCTAGAATTTTTGACAAAACATCACACACTGATCAAAATGTGCAGGTTCTGAATGCTGGCTCTGCAAGACAGACACACTAAGCAGTTACCAAAGATATTATAGTGTCATTCAAACCAGTTATTATCCTGACTGGATGCTATATCTTGCTAAGACAAATTCTTGTATTTCAGAGAAGATAGAGAAAAATTTCAAAACCTTTGTTTTATTTCAAGGGGGAAAAAATATTAAATATGGGTGATAAATGAAGGGTCTAAAAGCATGGGCTGAATTATATGTAAATATGATGTAATAAAATAAAAACTCTTTTCATATGCACTTGGAGAAAAAAACATCTCATAATCAGACTTTGTTTTCAATTTTGGAGAAGTCTTGACAAAGTCCTTCTGTATTCTTTGAAACTTCTTATTTTATTCCTTATTAATTCTGAAAGAATATTTATATTAAAAACAAGTATTTTCTGTTGTTTTTTGCTTCCTGTGTTTTCGTGTTTTAGAAGGTGTTTCAATGCCCAGTAGCACCATGTAATTAGCTGTATTTTTTGATAACTTTATCAACTGACATTCTGTTCTAAAGCTGAATGAGTTTTGGGTGAGTCACTCTCTTTGAAGAGATTTAGACAACACCATTTGGGCTCTTTGTACTTGCATTCAATGTGGCTGCATTTGAAATAATTGGATTTCACCCCAAAATGGAAATGATTGAGACAGCAGAGGAAGCAAAAAGTCCAATTTCACCGTTGTGTTCTGTAACTTCCATGTTGGCGAAGCCGCACCTCAGTCTCCATGTCCAACATAAAACTGGGATGTAAATATACCAATGGAATGCTGAACAGAGCTTAATTTGGGCTGATGAGTTACATCATTTTGTGATCCATTGCAACTGTTATTATAATGTATTCCAAGGAGAGGAAAGCCAACCCAGAGGATCCAAGGTTTATCACAGCATTAGAGCTTTTTGCAGATTTTGTCACGGAGCAATGAACACGGCCTTGTGAAACCAACCTACCAGAAAATGAATCAGAGACTGTGTTGTGAGAATAAGAGCCATTAAAGGATAAAAAAGTTGGTGTTGTCCGGGGAAAATTCTAAGTGTTGATGAGGAACAAGAAATAACAAATGAGAACGTTTAGGGATATTTCTAAAATATGGATAGCATCATCTTGTTCAAAAATATCAATACCCAGAGATAGAATACAGTTGATTTGACAAATAGGCTTGTCTGATAGAGCATAGCAAATATATCTTTATCTGGATGTGGAGGATGAATCATTTTTCCGGGAAAATAGAAACATTTAGACTTGACATAGAATGTGACTGCCCGATTTAGTTTACTTTTATTTTCAAAAGCAAATGTTAATTGAAATTTACGTAAAGATCATTCTAAATTCTATATATTGATCTAGAACTTGAACAAATTAAAAAAAAAAACACATCCAATTTTCTTATTTTGCTCAATTTGCCTACAGAACTCTTCAATTTTGCAAACACAAGTTTCTTCCTTCTGTCAGAGCAAAAAGAAAAGGGTTTACCTGTAGATTGCATGCACTCTTCAGTATATTAATTTGTCAAGTTTTAAATGTTCTATTTTCTATACAAATGATGGGCTAAATAAATGTTCTATTCAAGATTCAACTAAAGAGAGTGACTGAGTGCAAAGGGGGAAATAGGAGGAAGAGAAAGAAATTAATGAATTATATGGATTAGCATGAGAACAAATAACAGAGGATAAGAAAGTGGGTGGCTATATTTCATCTCTTGTTGAGTCTGTTACCTAGGAAACAGAAGACAGAATGATTGTATAAATGACCCCGTGCCTGTGGACTTCACTTGATGTAATTATATAGGACTGCAATTTATGCAGAACAAGGAAGAAGATTGTCAGGAACATTGTTTATTAGGTGAAATAAAAAGCCTAAAAAACCTATTTTCATTTCAATGATGTTTTAAAGCATTTATTACCTAAGTCTTCTGTCTTTATTGTCCAAGTTTCTGGCCTAACAAAACTATGCAATGAAAACTAACCAATCACCTCATCGATCTTTTTAAAGGATTCTGTGGTGGACACTAATCATTGACTGAACTCCAGCTCTCATCTTGTTAGGACAGCATTTTGACCACAAAAAGTTCCTTAATTTGCTATGTCTGCTGGCCTTCCACACTATTGGCTACACCCTCAAAGCTTCAGCCCCTGCTTCAGGATGAAGGAACAGAACAAATAGAATTTAATGTTATGCAAATTGTCAATTTGCAAACAAACAAATTACCTATTAAGTATTTACAAAGATAATTCTGTGGTGTCTGTCTAAGTCTATTAGAATTACTACAATTATGGTAAGCCTCATTAATATTCTTGAAATTGGTTACATTCTTGCTGTAGGGGTATGATGGATACGTGAATTAGTTTACTTGTACTGCAAGTTACTGGAAGGTATAAGAACATTAACATTTAATATGTAATGTTTCTTTGGTTTTGATTATTTTCATTTTTATTGCATGTCCTGCCTCCTTGCCTAAGGCTCCTTACTTGGAGCAGCTACTCTTTATTGCTTTGTGGCTTTCTGTAAAGAGGAGGCAGCTACAAACATGCTGGTAACATTTCAGTTACGTAGTCTCATCTTCCACATCTAGGTTTGGGGTTTTTTTGTTATAAACTGTGCTTTCAGTGTTTGACTGTTTAATTCATACACATATATTTATGTTTCCTCATTAAACCTGATTTTGCATATTTAAAATCCTTAGTGGGTGAGCCTATGCTAGATTATACATTGTGCAAGAAACTGCATATTAAACTGATGTACTATTTGCTTAGGAAAAAAGGTTTTTCACATATATTTTCCATGATACTTACTATCTCCTAATAACATTAAGTCTTTTTGCAGGTAAATGATTGATCATTGGAGAATTGCTGTTTTTATTACAATAATGATTTTTCCTCGATGGTAAAGACAATTTCCAACTCCTCATCTCCCTTCGTCTGTATGGGCCAGCTTATGGAACTGGATCATAACTCAAAGTTGGGTGATGATTAGGCAGATATTTGACTCTAAAAATGGACAACAGTCAAGGTGGAGAGGTACTGACCTGAACCAAAAAATGTCTGAAGCTGACCTAGAGACTCCAATGAATATTACCTGTGGGACTTAACCACAGGAAAAGTTGCTTTTGAACGTGAGAAAAGGTGCTCACCCAAGATCACCACATCTCTTCTGGTCTGCTTCTCAAAACCCAGCATTTCATTCTGTAAAGCAGTAGAAACATGGTCAAATTTGTTTCTATAGCAGGATGGGAAGTCTATTAGGATGGAAGAGGAAAACCTCGTGGTTTGATATGAGGAGAGAAATAGCAGGAGGAAAACTGCCTGGAAAGAGAGCTTGAAACGACTCTGTGACTAGCACGTGGTTTGACCATCATCCCTGACTTTGCCAGCTTTCCTTGTCACATCAGCTTTGGCAGTTTCAGTTTGGTAGTTTTTGACTCTCCAATTGTTGCAGCTGGTCTTAATGACAGGCAAATCTGCTCCGAAAATAATGAAACATATTTTGCCTCACCATCTAAAGACATAGACAAAAACCATTGTCAGAGAAATCTGAAAGTGCTCTCAGGAATTCAAAACAAGCAGAGACTAACAGGAAAGAGAAAACCTTTGCTTGCACTTAAGTGATTCACCCAGTTCTATTGAGCTTCACTAGACTGAAAGAAACAAATTAACAATGATGCAATTTTTGGTGTTCCTTTCTATGACTTCAGTAAGACCACCTTGAGTATGTCTGTTTATCCATTTTCATGACCAGAAATGTACAGACTTTTGCAGACTTTCTGTAAGTGAAATAGAAGATGATCGTGCTGCCAAAGCAAATGCAGCCAAACCAGATGAAATCTTCTCCCTCTTTCAAAGTCTGTTTGTTCAGGTTCAAAGGAATGCGATGTATAAGAAATCTGATGCCACTGAATTGCCAGAGAGGTTGTGGACTCCCCATCCCTGGAAGTGTTCAAGGCCAGGTTGGACAGGGCTTAGAGGAACCTGGGCTGGTGGAAGGTGTCCCTGCCCATGGCAGGGGGTTTGGAATGAGATGATCTTTAAGGTCCCTTCCAACCCAAACCATTCTATAAGTCTGTGAATCTGGTATTATTGTGATCAATATGGTGTGTCTAAGAGGCAGAACACATTCTGTGCAGGTAATATACTATAATAAGAATCTCCAATTTTCTTTGATGTCCCAGGAGAAATCTCAATATTTCACTTTGAGTATCCACAATTCATTATATGAAGTATGCTACAGTACTCTTTTCTCCTTTCTTACCATGTGTTTTAGTAAGAGTTGTACTTTCCCTTCCAAGGGAACCTGTTGTTAAGAATTCAATGTGACAGCTCAAACGTGTTTTCCATTGCCTCATGATTATTTTTTCCCCCTATAACTCATATAATTTATTTGGTTAAGTGGCCTGAATTTCATACGTAATGAACGGTTAAGCATGTGAAAAATTTTAATTGCTAATGTATCTACTAAGTGTGTCCCTTCACATCTGATCTAGTAAAATTATTCCTCCCGTGCCACAAGAGCTCTGCCACTCTCAGAGTATCATTATGGAGCAAGCAAGACTGCGAAACTTGCTGTAAAATTAATGGCAGCAGGATCCTGACCTGTACTCAAATTGTTCTTTCCTCATGGATCCAGCCAGCAAACTGGAACGGAGTGAAAACTGAAAGATTTGATTCTGCTGACAAACTTTTCAAGCTTGATGTGCCAAAGACACAGTATTTACCAAGTTGACCACTTTATGGATGATTGCCTCACTGAAGAAAAAATACACGACCTTTCAAGTAAAAGTACAAAACTGTCTTAAAAAATAATATTACAACTTGTGCAACAAGTGCTCCGTTAGAAAGCCCAGTAAATATATACAGTGATGAAGAGCCATTGTAGCTTGTGATCAGATTAATAAATAGTCTGCATTACCCATGGTTTGAAGACTTAGGTCATGCTCCCATTAAAAGTCAAGTATTCTCAAATTGTTTTCAGACTTGCATTCATAAAAGTGAATTTTAACACATAAGCATAAAGCATTTCCTTATCTTTATGAAGAACTTTCAGATATTCCACAATGAGTTGGCATGCAAAAATAGTTCCTACTAGAAATATTCAAACCAAAAGGCTGTGCCTAATGAGTATTCTAGCAGGTCACTCACTGAAGCATGTGAGGTTAGCCTGTTGTTTTCTAAATTATTCCTCTGCAGGGTGGGAATTCTTATGCCAGAACTCACTACATTTTAGCAGTGACAAGGTCCGTTAATTCTTGTGGTGAACTGGGTTGTGAGGTCCCATTTTCCTTGGACTATTAATAAAAATATCTGTGTTATATTATTGTCAATTCCAGGATGAATGGAATTGTTTGTACAACATTAGGACAAACCTCAGAGCTTTGCAGTCATTTGCCTTGTTCAAGAGATGAAATATAGTTAAACAGAAGAGTTAATGTGAACCTGATCTCTGTTTCCATGTCATCAGTAGATTATGAAGCTCAACCTTCATGAAAACAACTTTGACCTTTACATCTGTATTTTGAATTCTACCTGGAACATCAACAAATCACACTTACTTTATCTCACTAACAGTTGCTTGAACTTCAAAAATTTCTTGAACAATCTGTATTAACTGCTTAGCTCTGCCCAAAAAAACTAGGTCATATCTCAGACCAATAAAATGGAAGAAGTAAATGACCATAGGATAATTATTAATAAGAGTAAATTGAAGGAAGTATGTGATTTGAAGATTCAATTCATCTTACCAGGATCAGGACTACATTTATTAAGAAGAACCTGACATATTATGCCTACATTTACATGCCACCAAGGAATGATCTTTATGAACAGTAAAATGTCAAACTGGGTAACAGCAAGATTTTGCCTAGAACAAGTTATCTGAAGCTAGGTTTAGTTTTCTTTATTTGTTCCATTTGCCAGAAGACAGGTTTAAATTTTTCGCCCTGAAGGAGATTCTAAAGGCACACTTGTCACCAAGGGACTGATTGGCCACCATTTTCAGTGTTAAGTGCACATGAGATCCAAAAAAACGCTGTCTCTATTTTCAGAAGTTATGATCTCCAGCAGTAATTAGGTGTCTTCTGTTCCCAGAAATCTACAGTGGTATGGTTGAATGCTTTGGGAACAATAGGGGTGTAAGGTTGTCATCAGGAGAATTCCAATTAGAGAATCCATTTGCTTGTCAAATAAAACACAAAGCAACACAACTCATCTACTCAGAGACCAGGCAGTCAGCAAATGTTTTGTGTGGGACTAACTTGAACCAGCATAGATTGATACATGTGGTGAGATTTGTCTTAGAACTGCTCCCCAAATTTAATAATGAACAAGCAGTGTAACATTTTTTAAATAATTTTGATTTCTAAAGGAGAATCTTTGAAGAAAACCTCAGCAAAATATGAGGTTAAAGCATTTATTTACTACATCATTTTGTAAACAACCATATGTGGACAAAATAAATTCTACACTTTTAGTTATGAAAGGGGAAAAATATTTTAGCAGTACTATGAATAAAAATAGAATTTAAGGAGGGTCTGCTTTTAAATCAGTGCTCCTCATGGCTGTAGAACTTACAGAATCATAGAATGGTTTGGGTTGGAAGTAATCTGAAATCTCATCTCATTCCAACCCCCTGCCATGGGCAGGGACACCTCCTTCCACTGGATGTAGTGTCACTGGCTATGTAGGACATGATATATTCACATTTAAATACAATATTTCCCATAGCCACCTTCTGTTTGACAGAACCCACAAACAGCCCCAACATTTTAGTGATGGGTCAAGAGATGGGTCATTTTACGGTGGCCTGGAATGGAAAGCGGTGTGGCATTTTTGTGACATATATTTTAAGGAAAAAATTCTCTTTCCTCTTCAGTGCTTTGGAACTCTCCATGCTGAGTTCAATCACAGCTCTTTGAAGTGATTGCTCCTTTACCCTATACTTAACAGGGAACAAGATTCATGAACTGTTTCAGTGCAGAGCAAGACAAAGAATGTGTGATCAACCACCAAACATTTGTGCTCTTTTTCACTTTGTAAAGTCTAAAATGCATTCCTCTCAACAGAGAAGGACAATATTGGAAATCATCCCACAAATTCTTAATCCTTCTGAAGTGAAAAATGTAATTTATGAGCAGAAGGAGAGGACACTAAAAATGAAAAATTTATTATGATAGACCACTTTCAAATTTCCTAACGTGGTCTCTCTGTAGACTCTGCTAGGTACTTCTCATCAGTGTAAGGCAAAAGAAAATACAGCCTTTATAAAGGCAGAATTTCTATCTATATCAAAAGAAACGAGCCTTGGATACATACTTACACCTCCCACTTCAACAAAAGCTTATAAAATTCTGGAGCCTCACAGCCTACATGACACCAATGAATATTTGTATAAACCTTTCTCATCCTTTTCCACTACCATAAATACTTTATGTCCCATGGAGCAAGTCCCTTCTACTGACAGTTCTTTCTTATTTATACCCTGGTGTAGCTGTAACTTGAACAGATAGGCATAAAACTTCATGAGATATAATTTGAGGTAAGGGACTAAATCTGTTAAAAAATAAATAGGATATAGAAATGAGAGAAATCCATGACTGAAGAAAAAGCAAGTGACCATTCCTTAAAAGTTTATCTTAATTTCCTACATAGGGAAGACTAAAGGGTTTAGAAGAAGAGGAAGAAGTTGTTTCAAAAATAGAGGAAAAAGGACTGCTTTAAAACTGAAGGTAGTGACAAACCAAAGGTAAAGAAGGAATAAAAGTAATTAAGAAAAATGAAAGCATATGTTTTGAAACAGAAAATCAGCAACAGATCTTGTCAAACTGATTAGCAGATTAGCAGTGAAATGCAAACTCTCTCCTAAAATCAGTCTTGCTTCCAATCAATATGTTCCTGCTCTTCCCTTAAGACATTATAACATTCTCATCATTTTCTTAAATTCTAAGTGGAAGCCACTGAAGTATTCCCTTCTGTGCTCGGTGTCATGGCCAGTTTGAATCTCACTCAGCACTGTACAAGCACACCCAGTCATAACTACTGCAATGGAACACACTTTATGATGCATATTAAACTATTTTAATATGGAACATAATCCATCACCCATGTTCCACATTGTGTTGTTATTTATTCCCGTGCAAATGAGCTGAATGATATATCTTGATGCATCTTTTCAAATGGAACAGATTATAAGAAATGAAAGAATAATCACATCTGTTATTCTAACATGACAAAAACATGCTAAGGCAAAAATATTTAATAAGGTACAGGTAGATTACAGCTGACTAAAATGCATTCTGATTCAAGTATTAAAATATTTTAAAGTGTATGTTTTTTAATAGCAAGGATCAAAAAAACTTCTACTGACTTACATATACAAGTAAGATTCTCCCAAATTTTAGGATTAAATTTATCCAAGCGGCTCAGGGTTTTAAAACATTTGCATTGTTAACAGTCTTTAAGACTCTTAAAGTAGTGAAGACACCCTGGTCACTGTCAGGAATGTATTAATTCATTTAGAAGGGTACCACACTGCAGTTTTTCCATGTGTCAGTCTCTCAGATGTACAGAGTCCAGTAAACATGTCTGCTAAATATTGGAATAGAAGAACCGTGTCTGTAAGAGTTAAAGAAAAAATAAATTCATTTTTGTCAGCTTTTGAAGAGAAACAGTGGCTGCATGCACAGCCTGAGGCAGTCCTTGGTAGGGATGGGAGAATTTTTAAAGAACTATTGCAACTAAAAAAACCAAAAGAGAAGGTGATAGATTCTATTAATCCCAGCAAAGAAAGTACAGACATCCCGTTGGAAACTATGCAGATTTCTCAAAACCAGATAAAGGCTAATAGCATCTAACTCTAACAAAATTATTTTCCTTTCTATGTGTAGCTGTCGTTTATTTCTTTTGACAACGCTTCCAAAAAAAATTAAACTTTGACTTTTAGAGTTGGTCAAAATTTGTCTTACGTTGTTGGCAGGTTAACTAACTGCTCTACTACTACTGTGCCAGGAGTAATACTCATTATATACTGGAATACATGGCACTCTATTTGCAATTCCTTAATAGCAAATGCCATTTCCCTTTTTATTTTTTTAATACTGAACGATCATAGGGTAAGGGCACGCAAAATGCAAAGTAAATGTTACTACAGGAAAATCTGCTCAGTGAAGTTCAGCTAACAGCTCAGTTGCCCTTTTCCAGCTAATTGGGATGATAGTTTGAAAAAGTAATTGCTGGTTTTACGACATTCACCCAGAACTGGTTTCAAGGTGCATTAACATCTAAAAAGAGTATTTCTGAGCTGATTGTTTTTCACAGGTGAGCTTCATGGATCAACCTTCTTTTTTTTTTTTTTTCTGGAAATGCTACATGACATTTCAGAGGAGGGACTCCTTCCTCTGCTTTTCAAAACCACTTTACCTTTCTGCATGCATCAGGTGCTCAGGTTGCCTGGACCTCTCCAAAAGGTACAATCAGCTCCTCTGGATCACTGGCCCAGCAAAATCTCACTAGGATCTGTATTCTCCCTTGTTTCTGCTTCAAGTAGGACTTCTATATCCCTAATTTGCACTTTACAACCTCTTTGCTTTCTTTCCACACTTATTCCTCTCTTTGAAATTTGACTGTAACCAGTACTGTGTCTTAGTGCAGAAAGGGATTCTGAATTTTATTTTTTCCAGTAATTGATTATTCCATTGCAGCTAAATTTTTTATGATGCCATTAGTATTTCCAGCTGAACACAGACAGGATCCTTAATCAGAAGCAGGGACAGACTCTTTTTTGGTTTTCTAGTTTCAAACTGAAATGTGGTTCTCACAGTTCTTCCTCCTGTTCATAATCCATAAGACGTAGTCACCCCAAGTAAATCCCATATCTGAATAGTAGAACTGCTTCTTGGAGAGGAGGTGGGGAACTGTGGACACCCTGAGCAAATAGAACAAACTAAAATAAAAAAGATGAGCTCTACTACAAAAAAAGTTTTGTTAACTGTGAGTCTTTAACCCACGTCACAAGTTAGGTGCTTGTAGCTGCTTGATTACAAACCATCATGCACTGTGACCCTTTCTGGGAGGCACATAAGGACATTAAAAATATATCAGATGTGAAGGTCAGAGAAATAAATGATGTCGGAGTGGCTTGAGATGAATTTCTTAAAAATACCAATATTAATTTTGGCAGAACTAAATCAGAGATACTAGCCAAGCTAATGAGAGAAGAAATATAAGAGAATCTAAGATGGTGTCAAGATGATGAGCTGAAAGACATTCTGACTTATTTTTTTGGCTTAATCCCTTTTAACTTGTATGGACTTAAGAGCCTATGATCAGTGAGTAATTAGCTTCCAAGTCACAATTTGGAAATCAAATGCATTGCAATGTATACAAGAATATGAGTCTTAAGCTGGAATGCCACAGAACCATTTGCCAGCGAGGGAAAGAATTAAGAATTCAGAATAAAACTTTGACTTTTGTGATTAATTTCCAAAGGTATTTACATGGAGGCATAAATTGGTTCTGTATAAGAAGTCAGTTCCAATTTTGTTTCTATTTGTCACAGTCTGTTAGTAAAACTTCCTTTTAAATGTACAGTAGGAAAGCTGTTGATGCCAAAATGATACTAAAAAATAGATTTTTAGCTAGGAAGATCAAAATATTCCAAGTGAAATCAGTGGAATTTTATATTAGCTCAGAGTCTTACTGCTTGAATTCTTTCCTTTATCCAGATATAACCATCAATTTAATTACCTGCACCAATAACAAATTTAATAACTGAAGCCAACGTGACAAAACTGGCCAAGGGGCAGGATATCATTCCACTCCCTGGTTCTCAAAAATCATCATTCCAGGTGGAGTTACAGGCTAGGGTACCTCTGGGGGTCTGTTAACTGTATGATAAGGTAGCTGAGGTGGGTGTTCTGACCCCTGGAGTGTGTGAGTTACACAGTCAAAGCTCCCCGCACTGGGCACTGAGCACAGCTGGAGTCACAGGCTGAATGTGGTGCACCATGAGATGGGTGAAGCCAGACAAGGCCCAGAAAGCAAGTATAACTATATGAAAAGTAGAGAGTTAAATTCAGAATATAGGTATAAGCAAGAGCAGAAAAAGCTTAGTCTTAGAAATAGTAGAGGCAATAATTCATTAAGGTATGCAGAACATACTGACACAGGAGAACAAGAACTCATGTACTCAGAAGAACAACCTGATACAGAAGGAAGATGAGCCAAAACCTGGGTATCCATGCAAAATCATCAGAAACTTTTGCCAGATGCACTAGGAAGTCAGCCAAAGTAAGAAAGTTCACAAAGTTCACGATGAGTATGAAAAGTGGGCAGGGGGATTCCTGGAGATGAAGGCTGGATCTACCCTCCCAGATTCTCCTCAAATTGAAAACCACACCTCTAACTCTGCCTAAACTCCACCTGTTATGAATATTGAAAATGTATGTTGCAATTCTATGAATATACATGTAGAAATGTTGTAATCACTTGCAAAAGTCATATATAAACCTGTTCCTTTACTGAAAAAGCAGAGCAGTTCTGTCCCGGGGCGACCCGGTTGCTCTCCGACGTCGCAATAAAGTACCTCCTGCTTATTGACTGGAAATTCTGTCTCTGAGCAGTTTCTCCGTGCCTTCTTTGGGCAGAAAATTGGCATCATGAGCACACACATGGGGAGGTCAATATGCAGAAGTAGTTTTAGGCAGTGGTTGCTTAGGAGCAATAATTTTTTGCCAGGAGACTCCCAGCTGCCCAGGAACGCCACATGATGCGTGGAAGCAATAAAGCAGTAACACAGAATGGCTCCATCAAGAATCAGCTGGGCAGGTGTCCAGGAGGTGCACACTGTGGTGTCTGCCCCATTACTGTCAGAGAAGCTGGGAAAGAGTCTCCAATTCAGGGGTGGTATCTCATCCAGTAGCCATCAACTCAGGGTGAGGAGTGGCTTGACCATGACTGGGAAAATGCTTTACAACGCCGTGTACTCTGTATCATCACTTGCCAAAAGACATAATCTAAGACAGGTGGAAGAAGTGGCTGAAGACCCCAAATTGGGATTGGGGCCCCGGTGTCCACCACAATGGTGAATGCATGCCACATGTTCACCAGGTCTGATCAGGACTAGAACACAAGGTGAGCAACAGGCTCTGCCAGGAAACTGGGCTAGAGGTCTCCAGCCTCTCTAGATCTCTATCCAGAGCCTGATACCCACCCACTGGTTTTCTAACAGTGCCTTAGAGAGAGGAAAGAGGGGTCAAAGGGATTAACACTGGGCAACTTCAAAGTGCTGCACACTCATGAAGGCCACCTGCTGATGGCAATCCATAACAAATCAGTGTTTGGGAATTTGGCAATATGTTGGGGCTGGGCTAAACACCATTTTCAGCAAAAGCTACCAGAGGCAGCACCACTCTATTTAGCAGATAGAGGTGTCCTGTCCTCTGCCAGGATGAGGATTCCTCAGCACCTGGGAATACCTTCCATGGCAGTAGTGTGCCCTTTAAGTCATCTCAGGTGATGTGGGTGATACCCTGCCTGTGGGTGAACTACATCTCTAAAACCAGCAAGCTGAAATGATATCTAAAATAACAGGAGTCTAACTGTACTGGGCTGCCAGTCCCTCATTTGTTAACCTACTTGTTGGAAACAGAACTTCAAGTCAGGAAAATTTTCCTGTGAATGCCAGAACATTAATTGCTTGGGCAAGAATTAAAATCAAAGTCAAGGAATCATTCGTAATATGGGCATGTTGGATATAAATTTGTGTGCTCTGGCAGAGATTCATAGGATTTCTATCTGGTATTGTTTAGATACAATTGCTCACTATCACTGACCATCATATCAGTGCCACTATCATATTGACAGATATTCAGTTAATTTTAACATTGGAGTGAAAGATGAGCAGAGCCTACAGTAGGTTTACATACAGTATAACAGTAGGTCATTGAAAAGACTGCAACCTTCTGTTAGATAATGAAAGAAAGCTATTAACTGTGCCCATCTCTAGAAGAATTTAGATTATTGTTGTAACTGCAATCTAGTTAAAAGGAGACAGTACTATTTTTATAGGATTAAATACAATATGTCCAATCCCAACGACTCAAATCAGAGATGGACAAGCATGAAAGCATGTGCTATAAAAAAGGAAGAAACCATTATTGGAACTTTTGTTCTGAACCAGCAAATCTGTTGCTACTTGTTCATCAATTGTTTTCATTGTCAATATTGGTGTTTAAGAAAATATAAAAAGCAAAATTTCTAATTTCTCAGATAGTAGAAACCTCCACCTTATTTCCTTCACTCCCATACCAGGAATTTTATTAATTCCTATTTATAATATGTGAAAAATTTGTTTACCAAATGAGGGAGAAGGGGGAAAACTGAAAAAAACTATCAAATAATATTAATGATGAAACCTAAAACTCTTACATTTGCCTTTGAAGTCTGCCAGTCTTGTTCTGCAGCTACTGCGTGAATGAAGATAAACTCAGTTATGGAAAGAAAAGAAAGGAATTCAGCTGTTTAATCTTCTTATACTGATAATTGCAAGCTGTGATAATTCTTTATACTCTGTGCTTTTATTGCTTTCATATGACAAGCCTTAGAAAACCCTCAGTATTTTAGTTTAAACACATTCTGCTATTTTTAGAGATGGTTTCTTATGGTTTTCCTTGTATTTTGCTGATCACCCTATCTGGGTCAAGGACAGAAATGTCATTATTCTCAGATAGTTTCAGTTTTTCTACCTTGGTGTAAGAAACCAAACGGTAATTGAGTGCATATTTCACAAACCAAACCTGTCAAGGCTTAGAAGGTGATTTTGGTTTCCCCTCTGCACCCCTGTTGTGGTGGTCGAAGATTTCACTTTGCACTGAATACCAGAGGCTGAGAAAAGGTTATGGCATAGAGAGGAACAGGGACCAAAGCAGTCTCCTTGGGTTGAAAATGTGATTTTACTTGCTTGTTTATTTGCAGGTGGCATTGATGTAGTGGACTGAACATTGTAGCAAAAAGGAAAACATCCTAAAGATTTATTTTTGCCATCACCAACAACTTTGAAACTAGTGAAATACATATGTACCCTGTCTTTCCACTCCACCCCTTTAAAGAGGAAGAAAACAAGCAAAAGAGAAAAAATAAATTAAAAAACTCCTCAGCTGCACAAAATCTTATGAAATCTACATCAGTTTATAACAAATCTGTTTAAAATCTGAGCCAACGTGTTTTAAAGACAGCAAGGGCATAAAATAAGGCCTCAAATCTCATCTTACCAACCTAAATTAATTTATGCCAAAAAGTCTTATTAGACGGCTTTAAATTATAACCTGGATTTCAGCACCCTCATGTGAGCCCAAATTCTGACATAATTCACAACCTGGAACATTTTTATTTCACAGATTGTGAAATCCTAACATGTAATATTGGTGAAAATGAGATCTGATGCTAATGTCATATTGGAGATGAGAAATACCCAGCCAAGACAACTTAGAATATTTTTTCACCAAATACAAAGGGTGAAACTCTGCCATACCAAGGAAAATGGCAGCTAATTATTGATATCAATGCCATTTGTTTTCTCCATGTGTAATTTGCCTGATTCTTTAATGATTAAAAAACCCCTCATGACAATATAGTATTAGAGGTAATAATTAAAGACATTTTGTTTACCTTTATTTCTTTTTGCATTCTTTTGACTGTTTGAAATGGTGTTTCTCAAACCCATGCTCATATTTCCCTGTTTGATGAGAAATTGTATTACAAAATCACAAAGCCAGAGAGATCAAAAAGGAATATTCAAAAGTCCAAACTTGGATTTGAAAGCTCCAGAATGTTCACACTGCAGAAATAATCAACTTAGTAATTTAATATAGGAAATCTGATATACTTTTTTCTCATTTCTGTATTTTCACAAGGATACACCAAAGCTGAAAAAAAATTAAAAACCTAAAAAAACGCAACAATCTCATTTAGAGGGTAAGAGAAGAAAACAGGAAAAGAACAAGGGAATTTGTGCAGGAATAATTAATGAGAATGCTAAATAGTCTGTTCCAATCTAGCAGAGTGGACTCATTTAGAGAGGCACAAGTTGACCTTGGTTTATGCAGAAATGGGTGGAGAATTACCCACAGAAACAGAAGCTGAGGAAAGAATATGTGGAAGAATTGTCAGACAAACTTTTGACTGTAAAAAATAGTTGCCATCTTATTTTGGAGTATGTCATATCCTGGTCCTTATTCTCTGTGACACTGATAATAAACCCTTTCACAGACAGCATTTTGCTTCCATTTTTAAATTTTTGGGAAGATTTTTCAGGCTTATGTTGACACACCTTTTCTGACCACCCTGCTTTAGATTGCAATCAGGAAAAAAGTAAGATTCCCTTGTGAAAAAAGACCCTGTATGAGGCACACATACAAAGGACAGTAGCTCTTAAGAAAAATTAATAAGAATCAGGCATCATTTACTCAAGGAGGCTTTTAAAATCTCCACTTAGTGTCACATTGACAAATTGTTTTCCAAGTTCAAAGATTTTTATGTAGTCGGGTCTTCTTTAATGAGACTTTCAAAGCCATTTTAAAGAACTAAAGTAAATTACTCACTTTTCCCCTCTGAAACATGGCTGGAAAATGCCAACAACTCTTTTGATATGGATTCAATTAACTGAATTCTTACTTTGGTTAAAAAAAAAGAATAATTCTTCTTCTGATTGCTAATTATGCCTTTTGCAGTTTTGTTGTGGATATACTTGTTGCACATATTTTACTTTTATTTTCCTACTGTAAATGTCAAAGTTAATGTTCCAGATTTACATTACTTGCCAATCTTTCATGTTTACATTAAATGCACACCTTATGCACAATTTAGGGTCTATTTTTATTGGTTTTTTGTTAGAATAATTCATACCCCACTGGGGATCAGTGAGCTACTTCTTACTGGCTGCTTTGTAATGATCCAGGGGTTTTGGGGGACCTATTAGGAAATGTTCTTAACTTGATTTTAATGGCAAACAAAACTCTAATTTTTTTTTCCATCTCTGCTTAAGGGTAATTCTTTTAGCGTATTTAATCAATTTTACCAAAGCCAGAAGATCAAATGTTTGAAGAATTTCAGGATTTTTACGAAGATGAGTGAAATGAGCAGGATTGCAAAATTTATTTTTGTGTATTTTATAGAACTGGTGTGTCAGAAGAAGCTTTTATGACCTTCACAGCCTTTGAAGGGCGTGCTTGGCAGTGCCTGAGATAAGGATTAAGGTGGTGTAGGTTTTACTATACAGAATTTCCTTAAGTTAAACAGCAACTTCCTGGGAGCTGAAGCAATCAACACCTGCTACATGTGTGGGAATAAAATGAGATCTGTGCTGAAGGGGTGGTTTTCACCCTTCCTTCAGTTCAAAAGCTGGCAATATCCTGTTAAGAAAACACTGGTACTGCACCTGCTTTGGCACAAGGCATCAGTACTGCTTGTGTCCACAGAGGAGGGATGTGTTACACCCATTTATTTCACATTACAATAATAAATATTATTGGGTTATTTATTATACGATCATGATTGCTATGGTTATTTTTATTATTTATTAATGAATTTAAATAGAAGGGTAATAATTTATTAATATAATAGTACTATAATGATAATGGATTAAAAAAAAAATAAGTGCTGTTTCTGAACAGGGAATCAGGCAGGTCATGGCACCACACTACCTTTACCAAATGGAAAAAATCACCAGCTACACAACAAAGGATGTGGAAGGAAAAACAGTGTTAAGTCTGTGCTAAGTTCTGTCAGAAATGTGAAATAACTACAGGCCTCCTGGCCACTAATGTTGGACTTGATGATCTTGGAGGTCTTTTGCCTTCTCCTCTCTCCCCCACTTTGTTAAATTCACTGAGCTTCCTCCCCTAAGCAGCTTCACTGCAGCTTTCAACTAATCACCTGCATAAACTTCTTCACTTCCTCCACTCCTGCTCCACATTTCAAACAGATCTTGAGAAAAATTGCATCTAGACCCTCTTTAATCTTTTTTTTTTAAGTGGTACCATGAGGTCAGGCATGGCATCACATGAGATACAGGGGAGAGAGGTGTTACTAAACCTAATAAATTAATGTGTTGAATGGGCAGTTCACTGTTGCTTTCTTATCCCATGTAGCTTTTCAGCAGACGTTTTTTATACCCATACACTACTTCTTCCATGCTTTGTTTTCCAAATGTCATATCCTCTGTCATAATCTCGGTGGTTTCATTGAAGTGCTGTTAAACTGACCCAAAATATGAAAGTATAGTCAGAAAATATAACTTTCTGTGCTTTGATGGCTCATTAAAAGTTAACATAATTTACAACTTAAAAAATAAGTACCATTGGGGAAAAACAATCTTTTAGGGAACCATCCAAGTAAAGAATAGAACTGGAGTTGCTGATAGCTTTTTTTGTCCCACAGTGGTATAATTCAAGATTTATACAAAGTTCAGTGAAAAGCATGATTTAAAATCACTATCATAAATTATGAATATTTCTGTGCTCAGAAGAAAAAACACAAATCAAATATATTTGTAAAAAAACTGAGCTGCATAATTGCAATTCCTTTCAAAATAAATAAGTGCCCTGTCTCTTTCTTAAAAAGAAAAAAAAATGAGATTAAAAAGGAAGAAACCCTAGGGTGAGTACTTCCCACCAAACCATCTGACAAATAAACTGTCTTACCTGCTAAAATAATGGGGGATGACTCAGGACATAAATAATTCTTGGACTCAGAAAACTGTGGCAAACGTGTTTATGAGTAAAACCCTGTGGTCACTGAGGTATAGATGAGCCTTCCCTTTGACTATTCTGGGAGTAAAATTGTCACCTACTTTGTAGTTCTGACTATATTATTAGTGGAAGAAATACATTTTCTCAAGCTTTGCTGAGCGTTCAGGCAGCCTTAGTTTCTTATTTTCTTCTCTCAGTTGAAAAAAAGCCCAGCACCTCCAAACACCTTTAACTGGAATATATCTAGTGTTTGTAAATGATCCCAGAAACCACGACAATGACACTGTTTCTACTGACTGAGGCACAGGTATGTTCAAGTAATTCAGAATGCCAGGACACCTAGGACACTTAGCTCTAACTTTGGTAATGAATATTGAATATATTTAAGATTTCCTAGAATTATTGCTAGAATTGAGAAAAAGCATAGCTAAAGTTAAATAGCAGTGATTAAAGCCGTTACGAATACTGTTTGTCAGGGTCATTTGATGCATTTTAAAAGAATAACCACACATTAAAAACGAGATCCAACTTTGCAGGGTGCTCTAGAATGATTTTAATAACCCAACAGAGGGGTCTGGAATCAGTATTCCTGCCCGGTGAGCTCATCCCACAGTGCTCTCAATTAACCACAGACACAAACGAGCCCCTAGGAAGAGCATTTATTATTTGGTGTAGTCTCAAGATCAGTGCCCTCCTCTGCTTCCATCTAGAAAAGTAAGCAGGAAAATGAACGAGCATTAAGGGCAGGATGGGTCTTCCAAACCAAATCCCAGAGCACCACTTTGGGGAGGTCTCAACATACCCCTCCTCTCCATGGAGTACTCAAGGAAATTCTGGTCCCAGATATCTCTACATGCTGCACAAAGCCAGCATTAACAAGAATCAGTGGTCCAGCACACTGGACTGACATGAAAACTTTATTCCTAATCTTACCTCGAATTAACACTTTTTTACCTCTCCTGACTTGTTAGAAAAACAATATAATGCTGAACATTTGTTACCTGGAGTCAATGAGGATATTACTTGGTCACACAAGGGCAAATCCCCTCATTTCAATTCTGACAAGGAAATGGATTAAGGTCTTTATCTTCACAGAGTGAAACACAAATATTTAATTCTGGTTTTCATGTGCGGCTTTTTGAGATCAGTCACTGGGATAAAAATAAAAAGGATGTACCCACAAATGAGAATAAATATTCAGGTTGCTTCATGAATATGGACAACAATGACAAGAAGAAGACATCAAAAGCCTTACAAGATTTTATATCTTTAATAATTTAATTTTGCTGCAAAGTCAGTTGGTGGTTGGAAAGCAGGACGTACAACTGCTGTAGCCTGAGCAAAGGAAAAATAGTTACTATTATTTTATTTGTCATCAAACACACATTTTACAGCGCAAATCAGGTTTACAGATAGTTTTGACACGTTTATGGGGTTCCCATGAGAAGAGGAGCCCCAATTTTCAATACTGATATGTTTTTCTAAGCATTCTTCAACACGTCAATGAATCTATATGTGCTACAAAACTTTTTTGTGTGTGATCTTAGTTCATTGACTTTTCCTTTAAGTCAGAAATTTGACTTTGCGAAAAATATAGAAGCTTAAAGAAACCCATGATGCCTGAGACAGAGGAAAAATGTCACAGCAGTTGTAACTTGCCAACTGGTGCTGTGCAAAGCAGTGACAGTGTTTGACAAATGTAGCTGCTGGACACTCTCAGTTTGAGAACGTTGTCTAATCTGGAAATGTTTGCTCCTGTGTTTATATATTCAGGACCATTCTGTCTCTCATACTGAAAGGAAGTTCAGTTCTACAACATCTATAAACAAGGGCGTAAAATAATCTCAAGACTTGTTCAGTTAATTCTGAGGGCCTCAGAAAGAAGAAGTAAACTGAAAAGTATTACTTCCTTGTGGAACATAAAAAAGGAACAGACGGCAACGGATTGTGACGGCATGACCTATGAATTACAGCAAAAATTTAATTTATACTGATATGAATTGGCCAAACTACCCATAAATTTAGTGTTCTTTCTATCTTCCTAAGCTGAGAGACAGCGTGACATTTTGAAAGAAGACCAGCAAGATCTTTTCCCAGAGAAGCTGTGGCTGCCCCGCCCCTGGAAGTGTTCAGTCTGAACTATATTTATATTAATAAATTTTATAGGCTGCAGTTATAGATAGTATGAAATATAGCATGGGCTCTCACAGGTTAGCATTCTCCCTCAACTATATCAGAAGAAAGATATTGCTGAAACTAAGTGCTGAAGTGAATGAACTTCACTATAATATTAATTGGAGGTGCAGAGAAACCACAGATGAAGTGCTGTCATATCAACTATACAGAAAAATATGGTCTGTTTCTTTGGCAAGACTTCCAGGTATTGAAAGACAAACTGGATTCAGAAACAACTGTGAAAGAACAATTTCCCTCTTTTAAGATTATTTTCAATTCCCTACCTACTGTGGCCACATTTTGTAATTTTGCAGTCATTTGCAGTGATTTTTGTAATTTGTTACAGTCATTTGTCCATCACCCGAGATGATATTTTTAGTGCACATAGAACTATGGTAGCTAAGCAACAAAAAATTGAGGACTTGATGTTGTCTCCAAATGCCAATGTTTTGTGTTTAATAGGTGTTTAAAATGGACCCTGCTCATAAAATCGGGCCAGATTTCCATCAGGTGTCATCATTCAGCTGATGGGCCGGTGTTATAAATGTTATAACTTAATGTTCTGAAAGTAGAGAAAAGTGTTTATTCCACAGCAGGCCTGCCCCTCTGCACAGTCTCTCGTCCACCTTCCCTGGATGAAGTTTCCACCGAGGGGGTGTGGTGTGGTGCACCCTGGGCTTCAAGCCTTGCAGGCCGCCTTGGGGTAGCTGCCACCAGAAGAGATTAAATTAAATACTAGAGAACTATTTCTAACAATGATGACCATCAATCTCTAGTGATACAGAAAGTGAGCTTACATCCTCTCAGTCAGTGGAACTCACAATAACACATTATATAAATATGTCAGGGTTACGTCCTGCTTAAGAGCAAGAAAAAGGACTTAAGTCTCTTTCAACCCTAAATATCTATCAATAGCATGTGAATCTAGACTGATTTTTTATATTAACCCTAAAAATTTAACTGAATGAAGTACTCAGACAGAATGATCTAATTTACTTATATGAAAGATTAAATTTATTTTTTTTCATGCCATAAAAATATTTTTTTCTTAAAGCTACCCAACAGGATGTTTCTGAGGCTTTATAAGAACTCTCTCTCCGGGTACATATTACAAATACTAATAATTCAAATTTTTTTGGAGAAATTTGTATGAAATGCATGGCAAAAGACTGAAAATCCAGGCTAAAGACAACCATACTGCTTGTAGTCCATATGCCAACAATAGAATGAGTTTATGCATTACACTTCGACCCCAGATTGCAAATAATCTCATGATCAAGAGATTTGTTGGTCACAAAACTGCCTAAAAAGCATTTTCCATTTTCTTGAATCTTAACTGCTTCTGATACCCACTAAAATCAATGTTAATTCTCCTATTGATAGAAATATTGCCTATAATTAATTTGATCAGAAAAGTAATGAAAAAATCTTTTTATTCTTTATTCTATATTCTATTCTATTCTATATTCTATTAAATATTCTGCATTTAAAAACCTATAGTATTTATACATAGTCTGTCAAGAAACAATAATTAGCAAAGTAGGTGTGGATTGCTAGAAAATGATACTATATAATATAATATGAGCTTTTAGATAATATTTGTTGTCAGATGTTTTTCTACTTCGGTCACTCATAAAGAGTATGTTTTAGAGAACTAGAGAATTACCTGTAAAAATTCTTGAGCTGTTTATTGTCTACTCCTGTTTTTTTAAAACACAATCAAAAAATGTCCTAAAAATTTTGGAAGGATTCACTTTCTACAATAATTCTCTATTACATGCCAAGCTAGTACATATTTTTATTCTTATTTTATCAGTGAACTATTTTTTATTTCAGTCATGTATTTAACCACTACCTATTCAAGACTGATTCACTCTCTTGACCATCAGGGAAAGGTTCTTCCCCCAGAGGGTGGTTGGGCACTGAACAGTCTCCCCAGGGCAGTGGGGGAGCTACCAGAGCTCCAGGGGTGTCCCCTCTCAGGGACAGGGTGGGATTGTTGGGGTGTCTGTGCAGGGCCAGGGGTTGGACTGGATGATCCTTTCCAGCTCAGGATATTTTGTGAATCTGTGATTCTTTCTGTCTGAAATCACTCCTGGTGTTTGGTAAGATCACTTAGAGAGGCACTCAGACTTTGTGAGGTATTGATTAAGGTATCAATTACAAGAGTTAATGTGGGAAGGGAGGCAGCAAAAGTAATATCCCTTCAGAAACTGGGGACCATCAAATGTGCCTGTGGCCAGGACAAGGGTTCGGTGCAGATCCTGCTCGTGCTTTTGGCTACTGGCACTGTGGTCTCTAGAGCTCAGATAGGATTTTCTCAGTAGTTAAAAGTGATGTGATTTTGTACCCTAAAAGCCTGTTCCCATGGAAATGTGCTGCCTCGCTCCGGGGCCGTGCTGCTGCCACCGGGGCCAGGGGGCAGGGGAAGGATGAGCGGGATCGCTGTGCCCTGAGCCCGAGGGCATGGGCAGCACCTGCTCGGGTTCCTGCTGTGCAGATTCCAAACTCCTCGACGTAGAAGGGCTGTCACAGGACCATCGCCAATTGTAAACGTCATCTTAAGGCGTGGCAGCCACAGCAGAGGCTGCATAAATTACCAGCAGGGAGCCCTGACCTGCAGAATCAGACTCTAATGAGCTGCTCGTGGAGCTCAGCTTTCCAGTTCAGAAATACTCTCTCTCCATCTAGTGCTACAAAATCAGATTCTCTCCTACAAAATAGCAAGAGAATACTGAAAATAAGATAGACTTAAAAAAAAACCAAAAAAAAACAAACCAGCAAAACCGAACCAGAACAAAAAAGGCAAACGAATAAAGCCAAAACAAAACAAACAAAACCAAAATTAAAACTTATGTTCAGTTCCATTTTCTCATCCAAAGTTCCCCAATGTAATATGAATTCCAGAGGCATTCACTGACAGTGACACAATAACTTAGTAACAGGGACTCACACCCACACCCCTTAGTCTATGCCTGGCTAAATTAAGGTTACTTAAAACATTCAATATAAAATGTCACTCTTTATCGTGGAGTAGTGTGACATTTTAATGAGACCAGTCTATGCTAAAAGATATCTTGTTTTAATATAAGAATACACAAGTGTGTCTTGCTTAACAAACCTAATTCGTACTAATCCTATTCTCAGAGATAATCTATAAAATTGCATGTATGGGCACATAATGTTAGTTAATGTCAATTTACATTTAATAGTTTTATTTAAATCAATTTAAAAGAAAGCAGACCACGAGGAAATACAGAGTTTATGCAACCTTAAAACCCAAACAAACAGGAAATCACCAACGAAAGAATTTTAGTGAAAAAAGAAAAATCCTGTATTTCCCTAAAAACAACTTGGAAAGGTACAGCAATACTAAAACCTTGCAACAATCCACATATTCTTTTCTGTAAATACCGGGTAAGCAAATACTTTCAACTCCTTCTTGAGCTAGCACTTCTAGTGGCACATCTACCCATCTTTTAGACACTATTTCCTGGCTTCAGGGAGGTTTACAACAGGCAGTTCAACCACTTTAAACATACACAAGTATTGCATCTGTATTATAAATGTGCATAGGTAACCAAAATAATTATAGCAACCACTCACTACATGCAATTCTGCAAGTTAAAAACCACTTGCCATCAAAATAAATTATTTCTATACCCACTGAATACAGTCAATAAGAAGCAGTTGGCAAGAAGTATCCAGATGGATTGTTTGCCATAAGTAAACAACAAGGAGATTAATTCTGCTGCAAGAACATTGACCATTTTGCAGCTTTTATTCTTCCATCTTTTTATACGATAAATTGTGGGAAAATCAGCTTTATTTACTGGCGTTACTGAAAGCATTCAGCTGAAAATCTGCAACACTGAAATAGAAAATGTGTTGTTTCTGTAACTGAAAACAAATCACATTTCAAACAAAGTGGGAACACCTAATAAACACGAGGAAAACATTGCTTGAACAGTGGGCTGCAATAGAGATTGACTCATATAAAAGAGTAGATAAAAATATCAAGCCATCAGATGCATTGATGACCACTCAAGAGCAAAAAATCTGGGATAAGAGTTTCATGCTAATTGATATATTTTTACTGGACAGCTTGTCAGAAGAGTGACAGAGATATGAAGGCATCCATAAATAAAAACCCTAATTTTTGAAGAATGCTTAACAGCATTTAGAAATTCTATTTCAATAGAAAATAACAACCTAAATGGCTGGGAAGGCCTGGGAACAGATAGCATTGGACCTTAGAGCACATTTTGTAATATTAACTTGAAGTAATTTAATTGAGTAATTACTATTTCTTGCAATAAGCTCTCCAAGCCCAACTACAAGGCTTTTCTCTGCTTCACTGCTGATGCTCTGGCTCAGTTCAGAAGGGTGGATCAGGGAGGAACAAGGCATTTTCCTCTCTCTTTTCCTGCTGCCCAGATGGAGGGTATGAAAGGAAGGTGCAGAAAGACAGAAAGGTTGACCAAGCAAGAGGCTGTGTGCATCGGCAAACTGTGTAAAATACAGCTGAATAATGTCAGACAGAGACTTCATTTTATTCTAAAAGGCAAGATAACAGAAGACAAAGAGGGGACTCAAAGGACTCTTACGAAGGACGTGGAAATCACCCTTTCCAAACTGGAGACACTGAATTTCCAGCCGAGAACAGATGTTTGCAAACAGGTGAGGGCCCTTTCAAGAATATGAAAAGTCTAGGCATGCAAATGTTTGTAAAACCATAAACAAAGCCTTGTCTCCAGTATATCAGGCAGGGCTCAACTGTGTTCCAACCGCAGACATGTTACAGTCCTTTTCTCCCGTTGACCTTAAATTACTCATTCATCCCCTCTTGGGGAAGCAGAAGGAATTGAATCTGCACTTAATTCATAAAGCTGCAGCATCACAGACACAGTATTTCTTCCCCTTGTGCTCCCTCAACTTCCCACCTGCTGGCATCTCTCCCGACAGGTGTTGCCACTGCCACCTTTTGGCGCTTCTTACACAGTACAGTGAACTGCATCAGGAAAGGCATCATTGAGAGAGAAAGGTCCGTGTATCCCCTTTCTAACTGCTGATTTACTGGACTGCATAATGAAGGAAGCTTTCAACACGAACAAGTTTAAGGGAAGCTGTGAGTGGAAAGTAATTTCCATAGATTATTTTTCAAAGAAAGCGATTTTAGACAGCAGGAGGACATGATGAATCTTGCATGAAATTTACCCTCCTATGCCAGAAATAATGAAAGCTAGGACAAGCTGCTTCACAAAAGGATTAGACACTTATCCACGATTGGAAAACTGTCAGTATCTGTAAACAGTTTCAAAAGTTTACATTACACCTGGGGATCCAAGTTTTTTGAAGCAGCTTGGCAGATATGCTCCTTTTTTTACGAATCATTTGAAAAGGTCTGGGAGCTTCTATTTCCATAACTTGTGGGGTTTTTGCAAGAAAATTATCACAATGTTAAAATACATGTCAGCAAATCCGATGTGGAGAACAGATGAGAAGATTTTGTTTTACTGGCTGTAGGGAGTGTTAATTATGTCTTTTCAACAGATGAAGAAAGCACATGTTATGGGTGTAGGTGGCAAGGTTTTGGCAGCAGGGGAGATGTGTGGGGGGAGAGCTCTGTGCAAAGATGCTGGAAGTGCCTTGGGAAGGACACAGCCAGTCCCAGTCACTTCCAACTGCTTCCTGCTGGCTCTGCAACAGCTCCACTGTGGGCCACAGCTAATCCCAGCAGTGAAGATGGTGGTACCCCTGGGAAATTATATTTAAGAAAGGGCAAAACTGCACCCAAGAATGAAGAGACAAGGAAAAAAAAAGCGTAAGAAGCAGTCCTACAACACCAAGGCGAGAGAGGAAGAGGAGGAGGTACTCCAGTGCCGGAGCAGGGATTTTAATTAGTTTAGTTATTTATTCCCAAATCAAGTCTCTTTTGCCCATGATGGTAATTGGTAAGTGAGGTCCTTGTCTTTTTTTTGACCCATAAGCTTTTTTGTGTTATTGTGCCTGCCTGTCCTGCTGAGGAGAAGCAGTGGGAGAGCAGCTGGGTGGGCATCTGGCAGCATGTCAAGGTCAACTCACCACAGCAAGAAATGTTCATTTCCTAGGAAGACTTTTTCTTTTGTGGTCCTTCTATATGTGTCACAATTAGCTTTGATTCCTTGGATATCTTTACCAATCATTTGTTACAAATGCACTGTGCACCATAGTGAGCCATGACCTTTCTAGCTCACATAATAAAGGCAGTGAAGAAATGTCAAATTCAGCTCTATGTGTATTGCCAGCCAGAATATTAGACTTCTAGTCCTTGAAAGCCACAAATCTCATTGTAATATGACAAAATTTTCGTAGTGTTGTTACTAATACTAGTTAATATTTGTAATTTGCTGTGTAACAACACTCAGAGCACACCTCACACACAAACACTTGTCACGACTCACAGAAGAATTTCACATGCTATGCCTTTTGAAAAGAATGGTGTTTTTGCCAAAAAAATAAAGCAAAAATGAATCTGGCCAGAATTCAAAACTTTCAAATCTCAGAGCAATTTTTGTTAGAAAGATTGTGGCAAAAACAAGCCCTCAAGACAACTGTGCACTGTCCAAAGTAGTTGCTCCAAATTTTCCAAACTAGCAGACATAGTTACTCAAAACCAATATAAAAATCACCATATGAAAGATCAGCAAATCTACAATGTTCCTTGACAATAATAACATTACCACAAAGCTCTGCATAGGCTAGATTTGCCTTTTACATTTCTTCTGATATAGATTTTAGGAGCAATGTCTTTATACGTAGCTGCATCTTACAATAAGGCTGCACTCCTGACTGGAAAAGCAAGGAGAATTATTTTGCTACCCATGGCTTCAAAATATAGCCATTTGCAAAATCCCAGGATTTCTAAACCAACGCTCCATTATTTTGCATGTAGGCTCTTGGGTTTAATGCTCTTTGCAAAGCAACAGGTAAAAGCCTTGTTTTATTTGAGTAGAAAATATATCTGTCTATGGCTTTTTAAAAATTTAAATGTAACAATTAAGCAGAGGTGTTCAAGATATTTTTTTCTTATTGTTAAAATGTTTAATGATTTTAGCCACAATAATGAGGAGAGTCATTCTTCTCATAAGTATCAGTTGGTTGTTTTTTGAAATACAAAAGCTGTGGTAACATTGTGGGTCATGAAAAGAATCTGAGTTTATAGAGCTGCTGTCTTAATAATTCAAATCTCTATTGGAAATGCATTTTGCACCTCCTACCTGTGGACACTGACCAGGCCTTTAAAAATTCCATCCTAAAATTTCAGTGACCAATAAAAAATAGCTGAGAGACTGATTTTCTGGTTCAAGTACCATGAAAAGGTTTAGTAGGAAAAAGTATAATTCTTAAATTTTTTTTTTTTTTGCAGGCAAAACATTGAGAGGCACGTGTTCAAAAGTCATTAGCAGGTCTCAACAAGAGATGGTGACCATTTGACTTGCTAGTGTCACCTAGTATCCCAACATGTGGAGAAATTACTCTGTGATTTCTTCTGAATAAACTGTCCCCTGAACTACTGATTGTTTGTTACAGGGATCCTGTTGTTCGAGCTCAGAAAAATCAGTCAAACGAGTGGCGTGAGCTAAATGCCAGTTTTGACAGCTACATTCCACCTGTCAGATTTCTGGTGCAATCTGAAATTAATTTGCTGGTTCCTGTCTTCAAGCTCTGAAGTGGCTGCTGCTCGAAGTAAGGAGAAGCAATCTTATGTAACTGATGCGATGGGTTGGCTTGTCATGTGTTTTCTGATAAACTGTTTTACACACAAATATAGAGTAGCTTGGGAAATGACTCAGATCTTCACCCAGAAATGAATCCTAGATGGAGTCAAACTGTGCTTCAAGTTGAAATCACTGTTGGGTTCTAGGAGAACATAGTCATGCCTGAAATAAGCAGGTAGATATAATCCTCAAAAGTTGGACTGGGCAATCTTGGAGGTCTTTTCCAGCCTTAATGATTCTATGATTCTGTGATCTGTGTTTACAATTAGTCCACTTGTCTTATTTTCTCTCTACTATTTCAGAAACATCAGTCTTGTTCTGATCTTAAGACTTGGTCCAAGTCAAACTTGAAGAACTTGGACCAATGGATGGAAAAACTGCTCAGTATTACATAAATCTGCAAGTTACTAATTCAACATTTATGCGTACTTTCTTTTCATCAGTCCACACAGTGTTCTTTTTTGGTTTTGTGACTAAAGCAGTGCTCATAACACACCAGTGGTTTAGCATTGCTGAGCAGCACTTGTACAATGCCAAGGCTTTCTCTTTTTTCCACTCTGCCCATGCAGCAAGTAGGCTGGGGATGGGCAAGAAACTGGGAAGGGACACGGTCTGGAAGACTGACACAGGCTGACAAAAGGAATATGCCACACTACAGAATGTCACATTCAGCTCTTTGGAGCAGGTAACCATTGCTCAGAAACTGACTGGACAGCAATATACTCCTAGAACATGGTAAGTGATTGCATCATTGTCATCACTTCTGTGTGGGCTCCCAACTCCTCCCCTTTTCCACTTGCTTGTTAAACTCTCTCTATCTCAACTCACGAGTTTTTCTTGCCTTTGCTCTTCCTATTCTCTCATCCATCCCACTGGATGGAGTGGTGCTTGCTGACCACGGGGAACCCACTCCATGTGGGTATATGCAACATGTGGTGCATGTGATCAGTACCTTCTGACTCATTTGTTGTTTTTCTCTCAGTGTTGCAATGAACACTGAAAAAGGTAGGACGATGTGAAAACCTCTCTAGATTTAATAATTCTCAAAATTTCTTGTATCGGTCAGTGGCCACTCAACAAAAACACCATGATGCTTTTTTATGTGTTGCAAGCAGCTTTTATTCAGGAAGAAAGATAAAATTTCAAGAAAACCTAAAACTCTACAATGCCCAAACTTCAGTAGAGCATGTCAGACATTTTCTGATGGATATCAACATTAATGATTGTAATACCTCTGCAAGCCATAAAAATCCAGTCCTAGAAGAAGTGTGTTGAATCAAATATTCATTTAGAAAGGGCCAAATTCTTTCAAACTTTGCTTCATATGCAAGTCTGTGCGTTCTTCATGTCAGGAACACTTCTTCCATTTCAATTTTATTGTCATTTCCTGGAAGTTCAAACTGGCCCTTTTCACTGGAGTTCGCTTTTATATGAACACAGCATGTTGAGAATCTAATAATAAGAAAAGCTTTGAAAGAACACTTCCTAAAGTAAAAAGATGGTATGTTGAAGAAGTGAAAGATTGGAGCCAATTATACAGTGTGGCTGCTGTAGAATATTTCAAATACAGCATCAAATACATTCTCTTCCATTCCTTTATCCTGTAAGTTTAAAATATGACTCCCATACATTAGATACATGAATTATACTTTTTCTTTCCTTGGCCCTCTAAAACTTCTGACAATTCCTATATTAACATAAGGAGAACTATTAAGCAAAAAAGGTAGAGAAAGGCAGACTTGCAGCAACATGATGAAGCCTTCAGAATGACAAAGGCAGGCAAGATTCAAAGATGTTACCCATTTCTTTGCAGACACAAAACCCTCTCTAATTCTACTTAAACAAGTTGGAATCAAAGGACAAAAATAAATTTGGAGTTACCTGCTTAGTAGGTCGGCACTTTCTGTTACTTGGAAAGAAGGAATAGATCATTAAAAGGGATATATCAGAAGGAGAATGGGTTGAAAGTGCTTTAGGAAAACAGAGAAGAAATAGAAGTAAAGTTGCACAGAAGAAGAACCTTTCCACATCAAGATCTGCCCAGCACACACTGGGGGCATATCCCACTGGCAAGTGTGTAAAAACCTCTTGGTTCCCAGGAAATTGGGTACAATTTGTGCCCATTACCAACAAAGTTTGAGTAATATATCTTCCATATGATCATCAGTCTTTTATTTTCTTGTTTTTATTTCGGGTGGGGAGAACATCTCTTGTTTGTAAAAATAAATAAACCTCTGTTGAAGAGGTGGAGATGCTTCTCAGTCACATTCCATATTACAGCTTCAACTGAAGACACATTTTTCTAATCCCTTAAACCTAATCTTTGTCCCCTGATTCTCTAAGCTCACAATAAAAGAGAACTTGTGTGGAACCAGCTCTTCCAGGCAGTGAGAGGCAGCAGTCCTTGATTTCCTCCAGCACGTCCCCAACATATATAATTGCCTGGCATATCTTCATCAATATTACATATAGAATTCTCAGCAGCCTTCATGAAGGTGATCACAAATCATTAAAAGAATTTCCAAGGTAGGATGTTATTTTTGGAAGACAAATTTGCGACGCCTTCCGCAGATCTAGAAAGGTTTCATGATAATTGTGAATTAGTATCAAAAACCTATGGAATTGTACAAGATAGTTTTATTTTTTATCTGTGGGTAGGAAGAAAAGGAGGAGGCAGGAGCAGTATGATAGGGGAAAAAGATTGAGAGAAACACTGATTTAGGCTTTCTGCCAAGTCTTAAACCCTCATTGTTTTACATTACAACAGGGCTGTCATATGCACAGGTTATGTGCTATGTATTGGTATCCTTACTCAAATATATTCTTCCAAATGCAGTTTTCAGTCATGAGTAATTCTGTCATCTGTTAGTCAATTGAAATGTGGCATTAGTGATACTGTCGAGTGCTAATATTATAGATTATTTTGCAAATAACTAACAAGTGCCTTGTAAAAAAATGGAAGCATAAAATGTTTAAGTATCCTTTTCCATGCCCATATATGGATGGGTAGCAAATGATAAAAGTTTCTTCCTTCTTTCTTATGGTTGGTGCCACTCTGGTGCAATGATGTAAAATTAATGCAAGTGGTCGCATCAGGTTCAACAATTTCTATAGAAATCCCTCAACTTGACTAAGTATTGCCATTCAAACAATTTTTTAAACTGAATTACGTTTCTAAGGCACACTCTTCTGATTCATATACATTTCCTCAAGTGCACTTAAATCAGAAATCATCACATTAGGGTTGTAACTGTCCTGCAGTTCAGTTTTACAGAAGCAGTTTTCATTACCAACAGGGTGATGACCTTAGCTTTGGGCTTTCTTGTTTTGTCAGTTTGTGTTACAATTTTAATGAGATTTAAAACCAGGTTTTTCAGCACTACATTCCTTAAACAGTGTTCTTAACAGCTGCAATTTCCTCTGTGTGATCCATTTA
This sequence comes from Neopelma chrysocephalum, assembly GCF_003984885.1. Classification (NCBI taxonomy): domain Eukaryota; kingdom Metazoa; phylum Chordata; class Aves; order Passeriformes; family Pipridae; genus Neopelma; species Neopelma chrysocephalum. The sequence continues at coordinate 55,850 of NW_020897949.1, forward strand.
CAGCTCCTAACCCTTTCCTTCTGAACCAATGAAAGACACTTCTTTAGCTCTCTGATGGCCTTTATGAGATGTAGCCATGAATGTTTCTGTCCCACTGATGCTGTTTAGTTTGATTAATATGCAGCAATCAGTGCAGAGAGGTTTCTCAGCGTTGTATAAAATGATGTGCATGAAGCAAACATACTCACCATAACCTGAAAATATCCACTGAGCACCAGAAGGGAACACACTGCCACTGTTTGTAATCATTCCACTCATTGTTTACCCAATGTTGTTCTAAAACTCGTGGCTTTGTGTAAAGAGTAGCTTATGTTTAGGTGTGAGAGCAGATGGGAACTAAAGTTTTAGTAACTCTGTCATTTTAACATGCAGAAGACGAAACTTTGTGTGATGTCAGAAACAGATGGAAACCATTACTGCCTATCATGATACAGATACTGATTTCCTGTGGTCGAAATCTGTCAGGACTACACATAAATGTTTTTTTTAGAAATATCCAGCTATCTAAAGCCCGTGAAACCATGAGACATTTGCAATTTATAAAACATCAACCAATACAAAAAAACTTACTGTAAAGCTGAAAATCTTTTATTAAGTCTAAATATGTATTTTCCTATGCATTTGAATCACCCCTTTGGGAAAAAAAAAATAGATCAGAAAGACCCACTCTGATGGGATAAATCAGAGCACATCATTTACTAATAGGAAAAAAAACTGGGAGAGTGTAAAAAATTTATAGACAAATGGAAGGATCAATACCTATTTTCTAGCAAATGCTGAGAGAGAGACTGTACTTCAAAAAAACCCCCCACACCAGCAATCACAACACTATATTTTTGTGGCAGTTTGAGCCACATTAGAAATCCAAAATTCAATTTCCAGGCTTCCCCAACCCCTTCCCACAATTTATCCCAACACCGAAGAGAAAACTTAGACAATAGAGAATAGAGAAACTAGAGAAGGCCGGAGGCTTCTATAGGGGAAGGGGGAAGCATATATATATTTATTTACACAAATAAATATACAGTGCAAACTAAAAGCAACTATATACATATATATATATATATATATATTACACTTCTATCAGTCCCTTCGCAGCTCCTCCATCAATTAGTCCCGGAAAAGCCTTTTCAGGCTGATAGGTATCACAGTCTCTCTCTCGTGGGAGTGTTCAGGGAACCTGAAACACTCCCCTGCTGACTTCCAGTTGTTTGCTGCAGTCTTTTCTTCTTCATGAAGTCCAAGATAGCTCTGAGTCCTTTCTCTTTGGTTCTGTGCCATCTGTTGTGTGGTTCTCTCTTTGGCTTTCATACCTGGGGTCGCTGCTGCTGTAGTGTGGTCAGTTTATCAAGTGTCCTCCAAGTCAGTTTTCAGTTGCCCCCGGTCAAACCTCGACCGGGCAACTCCCGAGGTTCTCTCTCTCTCTGGCCCATCTCCAATTTCCCCTGGGATTCTTCTCCCTGGCACTGAGCTGCTTTGTTATCAGCCCGTCTGTGGGAGCCCAAACCCAGCTTTCAGCAAAAGGGCAACAAGGGCTGACAAGAACCACGTGATCTGAAGGAGCTGGACCCTTCTCAAAAGACCTGTTAAAGTTCTACCTTATGGATTAAACCTGGCTCCAGCAGAAATCAGAAAGGACTTTTTGAGATGATTGTATCAGACCATGTCTAAACCCCTGTAATCCCTCTATCTCTCATGTAATCCTACTAGGAGAAAAATTAACTATTTGAAAACTGTGGTAAAAACTTGTGCAACTCCCCAATTAACATAGCCTGTCCCCTTCATTAACATGTCCAGCCCCAGATGCCTTTAAATTGTGTTCTTGTGTTTAATAAAGTATTCCAGTTTCCCCAAACTGGGATGGTCTAGGTTTTATTTTTCAGACCACCACTCCTGTCCACTTGGCTCTGCTCCAATGCTGAGCCTTGCATCCACCCCCACTTAACAGGGAGAGAGAAAAGCCCCTTGCCTTGGCTACAGGCAGCTCGGTCCAGTTACACACTGTCCCAAGCGCCTCGCAGCTACAGGGGAGGGGGAAGAGGGCCTGGCCTCCTCCCTCTTCCCTCAGGTGTTGTGAGCCGTGTCCCTCTGTGCTGGTTTAAAAGTTAACCAGCAGGGGAAATGAACTCAACTCAAAAGAGAGATTATAAGTCAGAATAACAATTTATTAAAATAATACAATAAGTACAATTATACAGACAGACAAGTGGTTTTAACCCGCAAAACCCAAATGTATAACCCAGCACCCTGGGGCATGAACAAAAGTGGTGTTCCTTGGCCCCCCCCGAGTCCAAAGTAAAGGGAGAGGGGAAAAACCTGCTGGTGGGAGAGCTGCTGCAGTCTGGTCAAAAGTGGTGATTGCAGTCCAGTTGAGGGTGGTGGTCTCAGTCTGCTTGAGAGCGGTGGTCTGCAGTCTTCCTCTGGATCCCACGAGTGGTGGAAAGGTTCCGAAACTCCCAGTTTCTATATTCTCCAGTTCAGGCGGGAGTGCTCAGTCCCTCCCTCAGAACGGGGAATTCCATAAAAGGGCATCAGAGCGGGGAATTCCATAAAAGGGTATAGGAACATCTTCCCACCTCGCAGGCCTCTACTGACAACAGTTTCTGGGCAATGGCATGGAAGGCTATAGAATACAGTTTTGGGCTACACCCATCCAGTGATGTATTGGTCCCAGCCGTTCTAACCAGGACACCCTCAAAAACACTCACTCCAAATGCTGCCTCCAACCCTGCTGTGGGCCGCAGGGTTGTGGGTCGCAGGGCCTCCCCTTCCCCCTTGGAGGGGGAAGAAAAAGGAGGCCCTGCCACCCCTTGGCCTTCTGCACCCACATGCCGCAGCAGACACCGACAGAATTGCCAACAGCTTCCGCTGGTTGTGTTTATATGATTTTTCAGCAGAAGTGAACAAGATGAGTGATGCTGGGCCCTCCAGGGAACACTGCCCTGGCACCCCATCACCTCTGAGCCCTCGACTCCCAGGGGGGCCAATCTTAACCCATGACAATTTTGAAGAAAGTTATTTTGGATAAAAGCTTTTAACCATCAAACCAAAACTCCAGCCTCTAAATGCATACAAAAGGGTGCCCCCCACATTAGTAGCAGTAAATTATTGAATAAATTTTCTTAAAACAAAAAGGCCTTTCCTATTTACTACTAGAGAAGTAATTGACAATGTGAATGAAAGGGACAAGTGCCTCTTTCATTTTTATGTTACACTCAATTTATGTATTTGAGATCTCTAAATCTACCTCTTGTACTCTGATTTCACTTCTTCCTAAAGTACTCAATTAACCTCTAATCTGGAAACCAGATAATTTAGTTCAAATTAATCTTCAACAAAACACAGTCCAACCTATTTTGGTGATCACAAGAGCCCCTGCAGTTTCTCTTTTTCTCCTTTTTCTTCCTTGTTTTTTTTTATAGTTCTTCTTGAGTTATATATAGTGCAAACCTGAAACAACCTTTACACAAAATAAAACTAACAGCCTGCATCTCCTGCCTTTAATTGTGAGAACTGACAGAAATATGGCTTGTAAGTAGAATCCACTTGAACATAGGCATCTTGTCCGTAAGTTAAACTAAAAATAGCGATTTTTTTCAACTTTCTGTGAGTTATTTGTAGTACTGTTCCAGGAAAAGCACGCTCAGCTCGAGGAATTGAGGTTAATTTATTGCCAATTAACATAAACATTCAATTACTGATTTGGGTGTTGGGAAGCAAAGAAGACAAACATTTAAACACACAGGGAAAACTACCTTCTGGTCCCTTTCCCAGGCTCCACATTGCACCAGACACCGTCCTCCCCCCTCTCTAGCTCCATCCCTCCCCTTGCAGCTGTAGGTCACACTCCATCCCCTCATATCAGTGCACTGTGGCTTGTCTCTGACACTCCTTGTTCCTCACTCTTTTCTTCTGCTGCTCCTTCCTTTCCATTTGTTTCCTCCACTCTGAAGTGGCCCACCCAGATGCCAGAGTCTCTTTGTGTTGGAGTGTAGGAATTCTTTAGGACACAGCAGACATAAGAAATTATCTTAACCAGAAACCTTGGGCAACAGGGGCTGAGAGAAATCCTGTGACCTGAAGAACTGGACCCTTCTCACAAGACCTTCTAAAGTTCAAACTTATGGATTAGCCTGGTTCCTGAGCAGAAATAAGGAAGGACTTTTGAGATGGTTGTATCAGACCATGTCTAAACCCTTTAATCCCTTTCCCCCATATAATCTTGGTTGAGGGAAATATTAACCTACTGGGTAACTGTTGTAAAAACTTGTGTAATTCCCTAATTAACATAGCTCGTCCTCCTCATTAACATGTCCAACCCCAAAGGCCCTTAAATGGTGTTCTTGTGTTCAATAAAGGATTCCAGTTTCTATCCCATACCTGGGATCGCTCAGTTTTTGACTCCCCACTCCTTTGGGGTGGTACCAGTTTGGTGGAGGAGCCCCTCCTACAGCTCTGGCCTTGCTGCTGCCCTTTTTCTCTCATCATTTTCCCTTTTCTTAAACACATTTTCCCAGAGGTACCCCCAGCATCTGAGGGGCTCAGCTGAGCCCTGTGTGGGCTCACTGCAGAGCCAGCTGGAATTGGGGTGGTACAGACCCTCGGATCCTTTCACAGAGTCCACCCCTGTGGACTCTAACTGCTGAAATAATGCCACCTACACCCAGCACCATTCCTGGGGGAACACAGGCAAACCAAACAAGTGATAAGCGAAACACTGTAAAAAAGAATACAAATCTGAACACCTTAAAAGAGCAGGAGTGAGATTTGTAACATTCCAAGTTGGGAAATTCTAAAGAACTTCAAGCACGCTATCTATACATATTCATTAAGACAGCATCAAATTACAGGGTTTGACATATTTCTGACACAGGAATTGTGTGCACCCCCTTGTCACACCCCACTGGTTGTTACCTTGGTTCAGCATTGTGTGTAAATGTCTGTGCTCATACCACTCACCCCTGGAAAGGATGTAGTTAAAGAGTGGAAGGACTGCAGAGACCATATTGAAATGTTCCAGGTTTGCTGGAAATAGTATTTCTGTCAAATATGAGATCTCCACGTCACAGAAGAGACAAATTCTTGAGAAGAAAACTCAACAATTCTTGTGAAGACAGTTCATCAGTCCTTGGAAAAACCCAGCCAGATTCCCCAGTGCTGCATAACTGAAAACTGCAGCTGACATCAATGGGAAATGGAGACGCCCTTTAGACACAGGATAAACAAGGAATAAACACTGCAAACAGGCCTCCAATGTTAATGTCTCCATTCATCCTCATGCAGCAGAAAAGTTGTAACATTGTTATCTTACAAGGATTTTCTGTGAAAGAAGTTTTCATGTCCTAGAAAAGGTAGGGAAGACATTAATTTTACCGTGTTTAAGAAATGTTGTAAAGAACTAAAATTAGTCATTGTTGAGAGGCTGAGTAATTAAATTAAAGTAAAGTATAAAAATATCTGTTTCACTGAACCACATAATTTTGAAATTGTCCTGATAGTCTCTGGAATAAACCACAAATGTCTGTGAAGTCACTTAACACCTTGACCTGTGCCACTTTGGCGTTTTATACCTACAAAATCCTTCAAAGCCTATTTGTGTCTGCAAGCTTGTCCATAAGCAATTTCTGTAAACCCAATTAAAGATACAAATGGAAAAAACCCACAGGTTGGTGTGAAACCTGAGCCTAACAATTCCTCTTCATGCTGCAAAAGAATCTTCCTACTGCCTGTGGATCTGAAAAACGAACACTCGAAGGAGTTAATGTTTACACTGGAATCATACATGAAAAATACTTCTGCTACACACCACTTCTTAGTATATTTTCAGTGATTTCTTCAGAAGTGAAATCGGGTGGAGCCACTGTCTGTGAGGACTAGTAAACTTTGGACAGAACACATGAAGCTCTCTTCAGCATTTAGAACCATTACTGATCATCAGGAGATGTGGAAACGAATTTTAAATCTCAGCATGCGAACTGTCTTCCTTATTACCTTTGAATGGCTAATCACTTTTCAAATTATGAACACAACCAACTGCAGATAAAACAAACTGACCGGGAATTTTCTAACCAAAGTGGTTTTGAATGAAATTAAACTTTGTCAGAAAAACCTTCATGGTAGAAGTTTTTCAAATCTCCGCACACAAGACTGGAGTGAGAATAAGAGATATGCACTTTAGAATCCTGAAGTGACAGCAAATTCTAAACACACATTCACAGAGCCCAGAGAGACAAAATGCAGCTTGTCAGATGAAGAACAGAAAATAATCACGATTGCAAAGCAAAAGATTGGTTTGAACCTTCATAGAGTCTGTCTTGCCAGTGACAGCGATTGGTGAGTGATTTCTCCCTTTCCTTAACTCATTTGTTGTATTTTCTCTCCCCTTCCAGTGGTAGAGGGTTTTTTAGATAAAACCAATGATTCTTCAAGGACAATGTAGTTCAATAGCTGAAATGTTGTTTCAGGAAAAATTATTCCCATTAAGACATCCTTGTGAACATAAGCACTACACAGGGTAGCAAGGAGTGATGTTCCAGGCTATTTTTCCAAACTAAACAGCAGCAGCAACACTTTCATGAGTAACTCTAAAATGTTCCTCATTTTTAGTCTTTAACTGGCTCAAAATCAGGCTGGATGGTCAGCAAAGCTGAGGTCTACTTGCTGTCAGAAGTATCTGTCCGTGCTCCATACTTATTCAGTGCAACCATGAAATTACAAATCAGAAAAGTCTCCAAATGACTTTTGAAGGTTTTAGCCTGCATGTACTGGTCTTCCACTCTACTGAGTGTAGAAATTATTCTGCAATTATCCTGTAGTTGTAGTAAAATGAAACAACAATAACTTCTTGGATTCATGAAATGGCTTCCAATGAAGAGACTCCCAATGTATCTCACTGTAGTGCACAGAATGACATTTAGACAAAAAAAAAATTAATGGCTATTGTCAAAAGTGAACCATATGCATATAGTAAAATTAAAGCTCTATTGAGCTGCAGACTTTGTGTGCAGAAGGTTTGTCCAAAACTTCTCTTTTTATGTCCTTCTATTGCTTTAATAATATTGCGCTTCTGAATTTGAAGTGTAGCACACTCAAAATCACTACAAACAGCTTAGAAGCAGCAGCTACTACACTTCACCTGTATTTCAGAACAAAGCTTTCAATTCACCTTACTTTAAAGATTGTGATGAAAAGTGGTAAGTACATCAGAAGACCCTCTGTTCTGAAAAGGATAAAAGCTCAGAAAAATTGCGGAAGTAGGAAAAAAGAAGGGATAAAAAATTATTCTCAGCGAGATGTCCTGGACTGAAGTAAAATGTATGAAAAATCCCATAAGGTTTCATCTTTTTAAAACAGAATTATGGTTCCCCAGGACATGGGGGTGTCATAGGTTTGAAATGAGATGTTAGAATTTTTTCCCTAGGGTCCCATCCTCATTTCCCCCCCATCCCCATCTGTTTCTTCCAGCATGAGGGGAGTCAAGGAGGGGGTGGATGCAGGGGCAGTCCTGCCTTCCCTCCTCCTTTCCCTCCCCCCAGCCCTGGGTTGTCACAGGTTTCTTCCCCCCCAACTGGGGAATTGGGTCTTAGCTTAGTTTCTTCTGAAAGTTTTTGATTGCACCATTTGTTGTTTATTCAGATTTTGTTAATAAAAAGCTGTTTTTTTCCTTTCCTACACCTGAAGTTTCTTAATTTCTGAGTTGTAATCTTGTTAAATGAAGACAGAGGGTTACTTAAACACTTCGTATTTTTGTCATAAAATTTGGTGTAATCAAACATTTGCAGGACAGGGTTTTCCTTTGGTCTGTTGTTGAGTGACTGTCAAATCTTGCTAAGATATAACTAAACTGACTGTCACATATAGTTAACTAGTGATCCATGAGATAACAGGGTGTATTTGTCACACAGACAGTGTTCACAGGTGCCTGTGTTAGGTCTTCTGACACCACCTACTTAGTCAGACCAGGACATGGTGTAACATAGACCAGAACAAAATGTTTCAGACCTACTATGTTCTGGTATGGGGATGTTGCTTGTGCATGAAGGGATCAAATTCAGAACTTCTCCTGCACCATGAATTAAAAATAACACTTATACACCAAAAACATTAATGGTCAACTTTGATTTGTGTTGCTCAGGAAAACCCTACTCACTGTCAGATAAGTAGAAAATGATACCCAATAAAGTAAAACTGCTGCTGTCAGTAGTGCTATAACTGTTGTAATCCATAGATTAGTTCATCCACTGTAGAAAAGGCAAATAGATGGAATTCTGTAGGAATGCCTCTGAAATCTGCTAAAGACAAACATGAAATGGCTCACAACTGCACGTTGTCTGAGACAGCAGGAGAACAAAAAGCAGGCAGAACATAAAACCAAAGTATTCTGCATTTCTGACCATCACAGAGTTAATTTCCAAAACAGAAGAGACATTCAATAACTCAGTTTTATGTAACCACTAGGTCAAGTGACAGAGAAAGATACAGTTGGGGAAAGGAACACAATTTGAATTCAGAACACCACCACCACTTAGCCATTAACTGTGTGTTGCTGCCAGTTTACTACTGGTAGAGACATAAGGAAAAGATTAAAACATGAGTTATTTTTGTGCCCGTATGAGGACTCGCAGCTCTATAACACTTCTAAAAAAATAGATCAAACAAAGATTAAGTTAAAAGTCTGGAATATAAGACTAAGTCATAAAGACTAAGACATTAAGACATTAGATTTAGCAAAATGTTAGATTAAGACATAAAGCCACTCTAAAGTTTCAAGGAGATGTGATAAACAGAATTGAGTTGCAGACTGAGTCAGGGTAGGATTTAGACACATCATCATTTCTTCCTGGGTTTTCCCTTGAATAGTCCTTTAGTATAAAAAGAACAAATGAATGAGTTCTCATTACATTCTGGGAGTAAGTTATTAAAAAAAGACATAATTAAATGCCTTTGTTCTTTTCTGTGATGCACAGAAAGGAATGTTTTTGAAGTATATTTTCAAATGGAATCATTGTTCTTTAGAAGACAATCTACATTTCATGAGGGACTGTTCTGTGTTTAACTTCTGTTGCATTCCAAGTGTTGGTGGCTCATTTGGAAAAGCCCACAACAGAGGAAGCATCCATAGACCTGTATTTATAACACCTACAACAGTATGCTTCAGAGTATTGTGAAAATTGACTACACTTATTATTTTAACATTCTATCCTATCCTATCCTATTCCTACATTTAAACCTTTCTGTTTACAAAGTAAAAACCTAAACAAAGACTTGAAAATAGCAGAGGCAGTAATTCCTTGACCCTCCCCCCCTTCTCCCCCACCCCAAATTAACACAATGACATTGATTTCCAAGTAATTGTTCTCACTCTGTATTTTGCCTTAAGTTTCTTGCTTCTGCTGCAGTTGGAGCAAAATGGCACAATGCTGCTAAAGGCACATATTCTAACTTACACCAGCTCAAGCTGGGACTTCCCATACACAGAAATCTAATAAAATAGTTATTTACATACTGTGTGTGAGGAGGTACAGCCACGATAATAAGGACATATACTGCAACTGCTGACAGCTCTATAAACATGAACAGTAGTGAGGCCTAAAAGTTACAGCTGGAAATTTATTCACCACAGATCTCCAAAGGCAGGGGTGATACTCAATCATTTGATAAATCTTAGGAATCTGGGTACTAAGAAAAGGATACATTGGTCAAACTGTCCAAGTCAGTAAGAATGATGGAAAAATTAGGAAAACTGGTTAGTGAAATAAAATGCATTGAACAGGTGAAGGATTAAAATAAGAAGATAACAGGGAATGTATTACAATCTAAATGCACCAAATTATCTGGAATCTACAGTATTGGAGTCACCACTCCTGGAAATGATCAAAAAACATGTGGATGCGGCACTTGAGGACGCAGTTTATTGGTGAACATGGTGGTCCTACTGAGCTGATGGTTGAACATAAATGTCTTTTCCAGTCTTAATGATTCTACATCTGCAGTAATGGTCAAAGCTGGCTGAAAACTGGAAGTGGTGAAATGACACCTCAGAAGAAATTACAGCAAAAAGCAAAAAGGTTGATAAGAAAAACAAAAGGATTGAACATTCAGGACAGCTACACCCTCGAAGTAACAGAATGTGCTGATGAAGGGAAGGTGGCCTAAAATTTACCTGAGTGAGCCCAGTAAAAAAATTTTAAAAATCCTAACTCATAGAAGGTGATTTAGAACTCTAAATAAATCGAGGAAGAAAAGAAGATTGTGTGAAAAATCTGAGCTTGGCAGTATGGCGGCAAGGTGTACAAATGGCTTTGTGAGTCTGAGGCTTCCCAGTGCTTGTTAAATGGCTTATCCCATGTGCCTGTCTCCAGGAATCCAGTCTTCAGTAAGGCTCTAAGCTCTTTTTCCAGTTGCATGTCCCTGTAATGAGCTGTCTGCATGAACTTCTACTGCTTTGAATCTTGACTCTGACATCACATCCTAATTTTACTCCTTCTTTAATCATATAAGCAGAGACAAGCAATCTTGTCTCCAGTGACTCATGACTCGAACAGCCATCACATTATGGGGATATGATCCCAAAGTACCCTAAACCATGTCATATTTCCTCAATCACCAGAGCACAGGCGGCCCTGGGGTCCCACTGTGTTCATTCCAGTTGGGAAGGTGTGCAAACTTACAAAAGAAAAATCAAGGATCCTTGGGCCAGAGGAAAAGAGCACAGATGTACAGTACTGGTGAGGTCACTGCTTGCAAGGAGGACACTTGAGAAGTGTTCCTTCTTCTGAAGAACGTTCACAAGCAGAAGGATAAAAGCAAGAAGAGAAAAGGAATTTCTCCTATTAACTCCAATTACTCAATCACCAAAGGAAAGAGGAGTTTTGCCTGTACATATTTCTATTCTGAAATGGGCAAATACCTCTGTCAAAATCATACATCCTTCATATTTCTCATTTTGGCAAGGCAAAACATTGCAAAGAGCAAAGTGCATGTGTAGCATTTCAGATGGTTGTGGAGTCTCCTTTTCCTTACTCCCACAAAATGCTGCACGTGCCATGTCCTCTATTAACATAACTACAATTTAAATTTATTTTTCCCTTTAGCTCAGAATTTGAGAACCTAAGATTTAGTGATGAATATGCCAATAAACCACAAACAATTGTATGAAGAGAGACAGTAATTGCCATTAGTATGAGCATGCAGATGTTTTCTGTTTCTGTGATAGTGTGAGCTGCCATCAGACACTCACAATTAGAGCCTGTACCCTGGTGTTGCTGCAATGCTCACCATTAACCTTGCACTGAACCACCCCTTTCTTCATGAGGTGCCCTGTCATGCAGTGCTCTGGCTTCATTTGAAAGTATCAATACATACAGCAAAAAAAGTATTTTTGAATGTGATGCAAAGCACTTTGTCTTCAAAAAGAAAGCAATAAATATAAAGAAAAGACAATCCTAAACTGAGCATAAGGTATTTAGCCATTTACAAGTGAAAACAAAACAAAACAAAGAAAGATTGTTGTTGTAACATAAGCAATGATGAGTTTTTCAAGAATACATTTTCTCGAAATGGAGACGAATGGAAAGGACTTTGCAGAAGCAATTTAGCTACTTCAAAGGATGGGAAATATAATGTACAATTCAGTACAAGGCAAAGCTTGAAAAAGGAAAGGGAAAACTATTCTCCTGGTGCAGTTCAGGAGTTCATTACTTAACAAGCAAGTACCACTAGCTTGACTAATTATTGATTAAGATTCACATTTTGTCCTCCTTGACTGAAAAACAAAGTGGTAATAAGGGAGAGAATGTACTCATTTATGACTAAAGGCATTTTTGAAAAATCTTTGTCCCTTTTTATTAATATCTTAGGAAGAAATTCTTTCCAGAGAGGGTAATCAAGCATTGGAATGGGCTGCCCAGGGAAGTGGTGGATTCTCCATCCCTGGAGGTTTTTAAGGTGAGACTGGATGTGGCATCAGTGCCATGGGCTGGGAACCTTGGTGGTAGTGGATCAAGGGTTGGACTTGATGATCTCAGAGGTCCCTTCCAACCCAGCTGGTTCTATGATTCTATGATCTTCATATCTCAATATATTTATTTAAGAAATGAGTGGAGGATTGAGTGCACCTTCACCAGTTTTGCAGATGACACCAAGCTGAGTCATGCAGTTGATTCACTTGGGGGAAGGGATGCCATCCAGAGGGAACTTGACAGGCTTGTGCAGTGGGGAAAACTCATGAAGTTCAACAGGGTGAAAAACAAGGTCCCACACCTGGGCTGGGGCAACCCCTGGTACCAGCACAGGGTGGGAGATAAACGAACTGAGAGCAGCCTTGGAAGGATTTGGGGGTGCTGGTGGTTAAAAGGCTGGACATGAGCCAGCAATGTCCAGCTGCAACCCAGAAGACCAAAACATGTCCTGGTCTGCAGGAAAGATTGAGGGAGGTGATTCTGCCCCTCTTCTCTGCTCTTGTGAGACCCCACCCGTGGTGCTGCCTCCTGCTCTGGGCTTCCCGGGACAAGAAAGACGTGGACCTGTGGAAGGTGTTCCAGAGGAGGACCACAAAAGTAGGTCAGAGGACAGGGACACCTCTGCTGTGAAGAAAGACTGAGAGAGTTGGGGTTGTTCAGCCTGGAGAAGGGAAGGCTCTGGGGAGAACATATTGCAGTCTGTTAGTGCTTAAAAGGCACCTGCAAGAAAGATGGAAAGCGACTTGTTACTGAGGTCTGTGGTGACAGGACAAAAGGCAACACTCAAACAGAAATAGGGTACATTTAAATTGTGTAGAAGAAAGATTTTTTTTCAGTTGTTGGTGATGAGGCCCTGGCACAGGTTGCTCAGAGAAGCTGTGGCTGCCCCTGGATCCCTGGAAGTGCCCAAGGCCAGGTTGGACAGGGCTTGGAGCAACGTGGGATGGTGGAATGAGATGACCTTTATGGCCCCTTCCACTGCAAACTTGTCTATGATTCTATGATAATGAAACACAATAGAATTAACAGAAATATTAAATTTTAAAAAGGGTTTCCAATAACAAACTACAAGTCAGGTAAACGAGCTTGCTTTAATTTTTAAAATGTTTTTGTACATTAAAAGCAAAAAGTGCTGTGATAATCAAAATATACAACATACAAAATATACATATACAATTCAAAGAACAACTTTAAAAAGGTATAAAAAGACTTTAAATATTGGTATAAAAAGATCAAATTATCACCAACAGAATTGCTTTTAAAGTCATATTCTTACTGTATTGTTTTTTATGTTTCTTCTTTATAGTCTCTTCAAGTTGCTGAACTAGTTTTAGTTTTTCAACAGAGTTAACTAAATATCTTCCAAACTTTGAAAAAGAACAGTGAGATTTTCGAAGAAGTTTGTGAGTCAGGTGTCTATTTAGCAGCCAAAATGGATGGAAAATATATAAAATCCATGGATTATTTTCAGTGCAACAACATACATATCTTACTGGTTTGGAATTGTCTGTGTAATTTAATTCTGTAAGGTCTGAGGGGTATAAACTTTTACATCTGCAATTGTGAGAGAAGTCGTGTTCCTATTTATGCTTTCTAAATGCCTTACCCAAGTGCCATGGAGTTAAGACAGTCCTAACATCCCATCCTGATAAAATTCTTATTCTCTAATGCTACAGATAAACCTGTGCTGTATTTTGACATGCTGCAGCAGTTAGGCATCCCATAGATAAAAATATACAATTATTTTTGCTGACATTAGGGTTTGATCTGCTTCTTGTATTTCCTATCTCACTACTTCTTTAAAAAGAGGAAAATACAAATGCCTTTCTGAGCCATGCCATGAATTCAGCACTGGAGCACCAAAAATTACTGATGGCTTAAAGGAGGAACACACAGACTACTCTACCCTCAATTCATGGAGTTATAGAATCCCTGGAAGTGTTCAAGGCCAGGTTGGGTGGGGCTTGGAGCAACTTGAGATGGTGGAAGGTGTCCCTGCCCATGGCAGGAGGCAGGACAAGATGAGCTTTAAAGGCCCCTTCCAACCTCAGAAATTCCAGGATTCATTCTATGATGTTTATTCTGAGCACTCTAATGAGGGAAGACAATGGTCTGGAAATAAAATGTATGCTCCTGCTACTGAAGCACTCTACAGGGCCAATCTTTATTCAGATATTCACTTAGTGAACCCCAAAATGTGGATTTTGGAATTTTTTATTGACAGTGCACAAGACATAAATGACTCATAGAGCAGTAAGAAAGTCATATTTGAAGTAACTTTCCTATATGTTCACAATGTCTAAAAATTGATTTGCCTTTTGAAATCTTATGCACACAGTCATCAAATTTGCATTTTATTTGTGTTAATTCATGTGTGCACCTGCTTTTCCTGCTAAGATTTTAAGCCAAATAGAAGAGCTGAAAAATTACTCACAATCCTAAACTTAGCCAAAATGATAAAGAATCTTCATTCCACAAGCACAATGTGGAAGTAAAAAAAAATAACTCGTGGCACAGAAATCCATACATTGCAAAATCTAAGTTCAGTCCAGTGAAAAATCAGCATCTCCCCAAACTATCTCCTGTTTTTTTTAATTCCTGGTCTAGTGGAAGGTGTCCCTGTCCATTACAGGGGTTTGGAAGAAGATGGTCTTCCAGGTCTTTCCATGATTCCACAATGATTTTATGATTTTATTTATTCTAAAGAAATGACTTATTGCTAAAAACCATGAAAAGGACAAAAACAGGTTCTTTTCAGCTTAAGCTGAATGTTTTCAAATTAAGCATTTCCCAGAGCAGAATGAAATGAAAAGATACATTTTGTGCAAGAAGAGTTTAACCTTTACACACTAAAAATGCTGTAAATTCTCTTTTCTTGTTGTTTGAAAACAAAAAGCCCAAACTCTGTACATTTCAAACTGTTCTTTTCTGCTGTTGTTTGTTTAAGCTTTGATATTGTTTCTACAAAATGTTACATCCTAATGAATATGGAAGGTTTTTAATTTTTTTTCATATATGGCATCTTAATGTTTTGCTCAAAGAGCAACAATTTAAGAATTCCACTGGCACTGTAATTCCGACTTAGAGTGATGTTTGCTTTTTTTCTTTGTTAACTCAGCTGCTTTTGACACCTTGTGTTAGTTATATGCCAACCTAAAACATTGGAAGTACAATTTATATTCATCTGCTGGATGAACTGCGCAGTTATTTCATAGATCTTCCTTTAAATAATACTGAATGTCACTTAAGTGCTTCATCTTACCACGTTTTGTGCCTGTTTCTTTCCCTGGCAATAAGATTGAAAGAATATAAATAAAATAATTTATTTTTAATGGTGGAGAGTCCTCCCAAATTGCTGTTATCACTTCCAATTAATGAGCACTTCTCCTACTGGCAGAGGAAGGTGGATGTGATGGAATGAATTAGTTCTGTGGATTCTGGGAGTGTCTCAATAGGAGTGAGTGTAAAATACAGCACAGGGTCTGGGTCAAGGACTGAGGGGGCACAAATCCTTTCAATTGCTTTTTGGCATTTTTAATTCTGTAAGAAACTTCTTCCAGGAACCCCAAGTCTTTTGTTGTTTGTTTGAGATGCTGCTGACAGGAGATGAGGTTTCTTGCTTGGACTCCATTATCGTAGTTTTAAAATAAATGGGATAAATACTAAATGAAATACTCTGATTCATCTCTGCAGCTTGGGAAGGCATCATTCTCAGAAAACCCATGGCATCTTCCTGATGAGGGCAAGAAGGTTTCCCTGTAAAAATTATAGATTATGCATCAATGATAAGTACACCAGAACATACCCTTAGGAAACAATTGTTATGTTCAACATCATTCACATCAAATTAACTTTATTATAATTTTCTAGTACTTTCTCTGTATTGAAGTTGCTAGAATTTTTCTTTCAATGTTTTTGTGCTGGCTTACTGTGTTGTTGAAGAAATCTGTGAAACAGTCAGGAGTTCAGCATAACATGAACTCACTTGGTAATCAGTTCAAGTTTCACAGTTTCTGAATTTTGGTAGTTTGAGCTCCTGAACATGTTACATCTATTTTCAAACTGAATTAATCTGGTTGTGGGGTTTATACCTTCATATATTTTCAACTTTTTCAGTTTTTCCTTTTTTTTCTTTTTTTTAATGAATAAGTAGATGTCCTACAAATAACCAGACATTGCACAGGATTGCATAAAGTGAGTAAAATGTCATATCAAAATCCCAGGAAAGGCTCCTCTGCACAGTTGAGTCTTATTTTCAGAATTTAAGTGGTGTACTGATTTTGTGTCAGCTCCCTAAATGGGTTGAACTCCAGTCAAAGAAACTCAATTGATACATAAGGTTTTGCATCAGGTTCAGCCATCTACTCTCCAGCTTGGTTCATTTCTTGATTTTCATAGTTGATTAATAATACTATAAGCTTCCCTTCTCTGTTTATCTGCAAAATAAATGTGGAAAGTGGATGCTTGGCATATCCAAGTACCACACCCCTTCTCCAACATCCCTGCAGCACACACAGAGAAGAAAGTCTCCTAAACTTCTGAATGAGGAGGTTCTGAGCCATGGAACTTATCAACGAGGACCCTGATATGTGAACACATTGCAACAACAGGACTCCACGTCAGAGTTTCATGTCAAAATTAAAAACAGAGAGTTAGAAAACAGCTAAAAGTAGCCTGGTTTGTGCCATGGAACTTTTCCATAGTTTATCCCCAGTCTTTCATCCAGGGATGAAACTTTTTCTTTATTTTGCCGAAATTTCCCTTTTCACCCCAGGCCTCAGCTTCAAGAAAAAAACCCGTGTTCCTCTCTGCCATCACTCAGAAGGAACAATCAAGAGACTCTTCACTCTCCCCTCTTCCCCCCAGCGAGGCTCCTGTCTGATGCCTCTGCAGAGATTCTATGAACATCTATGAGCTTCTGACAGCTCCACGAGTTCTGAGGCTGCAGGGGTTTTAAAGGAACAGAACAAAAGGAACAGCACACTGTAGGTCCATAGGAGACAGCACTAACAAGCAGAAGACTTCACTGATTATCCTCTTGCTGTAAAAATTTCTGTGAACTAGGACAAATCAGTGCTCAAGTGAAAACAGGAAAGGCATTCTGGACTCCCTTTGTTGTCCAGGTTGTTGAAAAATTGGCCAGGATGAACGACATTGTGGTGTCTTGAGCCATCAGGGATATACTGTGAACTCAAATCCATATCAAATTCCATGCAAACTGTGAAAGCACGCTGCTGGAGCACTACAGGAAGGCTAGATTTGTTTAAAATTGTTGATTGGGGGTTGGAATTTTAAGGTGCCTTCCAACCCAAACCATTCTGTGATTCCACGGTTCCATGTTTTTTTGTGATACAGAATTATTTTGACAGCTTAAGCACTATCCTGAGGCTACCAGAGTTATTTTGCAGTTACCTGGATTGGGCACAAGCACAGGTGCTGTAGTCAATGGCATTTTTGTTTCTACATGAAGGCAATTGCTTAGAGGCAAACTCATTTCAAATGCACAACATGTACATGTGGTCCTGTGATGTCTGGACTGTGGGTTTGGTAACACCAGTGCTGGTGCCCTGTCTCACGAAGGACTGAGCTGAGTCCAAATATATACCTGATAATTTACTTAAACCAGACACCCTGCTATCAAGATAGAAAACATACAATTGATATTAGGCCATCTGTAGTGTTGTTTTTGCTACTATATATATAGTTTGAGATAAGGCTTACATTAGTTAATGAACTTGTACAGAAATCTTAAGCCCACATCTTCACTCACCTTTGACTAGTGGGTTGTCCAAAGGAGAAGAATATGATGTTTGATAAAAAAAAAGCAGCCTGAAAAGGAAGTTTCAGACTGATGGTAATTTTCTTTATCATGGCTGTAGACTTCCTGGGTGGGCAAAGGTTACAACATTTGACCATCATTAATATTCACAGTACTACTATTTACAGTTTGAACTCTGAACCATATAAATTACAAGGGACAAATTCCCCCAGGTTTGGAAGAATTCTAACAAATCCATACTGCTCCTTGCCCTGGATCCCTTGCTGAATCTGACTTCTGCTGCACTTCTTAAAAAGAAGATTTCATTCTTGGTGAATAAACCATTATCTTGCTAAAATCTAATGCTAAAAACAATGATTGCAAATTGTAATACTCAAAAGTTTTACAACTTGGAAGACAGACAAACATTTTTAGGTTAATAACAATGTACTAAAGCTTGAAAACTAATCTTCTGTCACTAGCACATACTTAAGAATCATAGAATCATGAACTGATTTGGACTGGAAGGGACTGGTTTGGGTTGGAAGGGACCTCAGAGGCAATCTAGTTCCAACTCCCCTGCTACTCACCCTGCAAGAGAGATTCACTCTGTTGAGGCAGAATCTCAGGGTCAAAGGGACTTTCTCCTGTTCTGGAACTTGCTCATAGAACCAAATAAACCCCTTCCCGTTGAGATCTCAGAGCTGAATCTGTTCCTCACCTGTCATCAAAGAATTACCTCACCTTTTAAAGCAACTACTCATCGTGAACTGTTCGAAGTTTAGTTAAAAGTTATATTTTGGCATAAAAAAGCATTGTGAGGGAGACAGAAGAACAGTGATCTAAAGAGTGATGGTGAAAGAGGACAGAAATACCCAGCACTGGGCAGTTCCTCCCTGTTTCTATGTACCATGCAGGCAAAAGTGGAAATCCTCTGAGTGTTGCTGTTATTAATTTAATTGTTTTTTAATAATGTCTGTATAATCTAGCAAAAGGTTCCTCATGCTGACCCTGGCTTTTCTTGCACTGCTTCATTTTTTTAAGGCTTTACATTTTAATGCAGCATCAAATTATTTTGTATAATAATTTCCTTCTAAGAACTCCCAGAACTGTGAATTGACTTCAGGTTCATGCTGAAAAAATACAGTTTGCTTCAAATGAGCTGAACATATTTCCACATTCAGTGTGTTCATGGTCTCCACACACTGTGTGGTCAATGGCCAAAAAAAAAAAAGAAGAGGTAATCTGTAGATTGAAAAGAATTAGCATACATTTACAGTATGGAAAAGAATGCTACAGACCATAAATGGCCTTTCTGATATGCATTCTATGTATCCCAATATTTTTCCAGGAGATATTGAAAAATCTGTCCTTCTTCAAACTTAATTAAGCATATTCAAGGGCAAATAAATCTACATGAATGTACATTTCCACATATTTTTCTAATAATCCAGTAAAACCTAAGCCTAAGGAGATGGAATAAGAATTAATTAAAGTAATTCTGGATGAATGCTTTACTGAGAAGATCTTTTGAAAATTGGAGAGTTTGCCGTAATTTATTGCTGAGAGCAGAATTAAATACCTTTTCTAGGAAAGTTCCCATTAATTCTGATAGTCTCATATTTTTGCCATTATTATATCTATACTTTTTCCTCTGAATTCTTGTTTTTTCTCCTTAGTACAGAACAAATGAAAAGAAAGATCAGATTTTGTCGAATCACAAAAGAGATTCTCGGCGCGCAAGTAAATCCTAAATTAAATATACACTACTTATGATGCAAAGTCAAAAGTTGTCCTCCCAAATTAAAACATTTCTGCCCTTTATCTCAAGTCCTAGCTACCTTTTCCTTTCAGATCTTTGTCATTAAATCTTTTTTCTTGTCCCCAGTCAACCAACTACTGGACCAGCTTCTCCTTCCTGTTAGTTTTCTTGACCTAATCTTACCTTTCCTTTGCCTCTCTCTTTTCTTCCTGCTTCCCCATTTATTGTTACCTCTGCATTCACATCAGCTAACTCCTTTCATCATTTCTCCATGTTAAAAGTGAAGTAAGGTACATTGCAAAGAGGTAATTTTTTTATATTTTAATCCTGCTAAGGATTAAATCATGTCAAATTTTACACAGAAATTAAGAGGTACCAAGGCATCACAGGTCCTGTTTCACCATGAAATTTTAACCATATGCTCCAAAGTCTTGTGAAGTTCCAGTTATTAAAAAACTAGATCAACAGAAATTTAAATAATGGAGAAGAACAGTTTACTTTTCAATAGCTTTGCTTTTGGTGATGGAAAAAATGACACTAAGACAGCTTTAGTCAAAAAATTTAAAATATAATCAACACACAAGCAACTGAAAAAAGGGTAGAAGAATTTTCTGAAACACATGAAAATAATTCTGTTCTAGTAATACCAGTGCAAGGCCCCCATCAGAAATTTGCATTTCCAGTTCTTGAAATGTTGTTAGGAACAGAACAAGGAGCAATCACTTTCTTTCTAGCAGTGGCTGGGAAGTCAGGGAGCCAAGCAAGGTTTGCTTCCCAAGGTGTGAAATATGTCTTGCTTCTACAGGGATTTTTACTGACCTGACAGTTTGGAAGCAAAAATCCTGTAACTTAATGGGTGTAGCTGTTCTTGTTTCACATTTATTTAAAAAAATGAAATTGTGAGGCCAAATCAAGGAGAGTCTGATTCATCTTCATTTAGGAAAAGGGGATATTTTTTTAAATTTAGGCAGAGAGCAGATAGACATTTATAGAACTAACTTGTTGGACACCTGCTGCTGAGTTTCTGTGGGAAGGTAGACAGCAAAATGATCCATTAAAGAGGGACCCACTCACTTAACTTTTACTGGAAAAGGGAGTAAGTGGAAAAATTCTGTAAGCCAGACTGGTAATTATCCCTCCACAAAGTTAAATTTATTGTCTTTTGAGCTAGTAAATTTTAAATTAAATTTTAAGATTTGATGTATGATTTTTGTGCCCTGACACTGGACGCCCTGGCAGAACACTTGTTTAAAAACTGCCCTGAACAACTTGACACTGGATGTGTTACCTCAGCACTACATATTGATCAAATAAGGCCTCACTAACTGGAATTTCAAGCGTTTCATCAGAGAAAGACAGCACCAGTGAGTGAGCTCAATTGATCTACCTGTGCATTAATGAGAATAAAGGGGAATTACACACAGCCACTGTGATCAGATTGCTAAAATCTCACTCATTTACAAGAATCAGACTTTACAATAAAGGGTTTTGAGATATTTTGTGTCTTAAATTACACAGCAACCCTGTCAACACAGTGTAAGGATTTAAAAAGAAGATGCTGCGATGGACTCACATGTGGTAAAAGCCAGTGGGGAATTTACTCTGATCTCCCTGGGTGCTGGTTTCACCAACAAGCTCTTGTGACCCTTGGCTCTTCCTCTAGTTGCTGGCACTTTCTTTCTCTCACAAAATATCTGTATTTCATATGAAATGCACATGGAGTCTCAAAACCCTAAAGAGATTTTGAAATCATATTTAGTTTAAGCCCACATCTGAATTTCTGTAGTGCACACACTATGTTTCCCTGCTTTGATCAGGAGCAAAGAACTTTTCTTACATATTTGCTGTTTATTTTTCAAAAAACTCTGTAAGGAAGAATAAATTTAATAACATAAAATTATCTTTAGAGGGCTTTTTTACAAACATGAAGCAGAGACTTAGGGTTTGTTCTTGGTTTTGGTTTTTGTTTGTTTGTTGGTTTTTGTTTATTTGCTTTGTTTGTTTGAGGGGGGTTTTTTTGTGTTTGTTTTTTTTTTTAAATAAGTATTTTTCATTCTTGAAAACAGTTTAGTTTACTTTTCCAGTCCATAATTTTTCATTTTCAGAGGCTTCTGCACTTCTGAGTTCTGGCAAGAGCATCTAAGGGTCCAAGGATAATCTCTATTTGTCTCTTCAAATATTTTAAGCCATAAGAAGCTGAAAAAAAATATTACTTATGCTCATCTCTGTACAGCCAGAACATGTTAGAAAATCAGACATGGCAATTCAAGGAATTTGCATTTTTGTAGATAGTGATGATGAATTTGAGAATGAAGCAGTCACTTATAAAATGTTTTGAAATATCCTTTTCAGTGCTTAAATGATGAGGGAGCAAGATCTTTGCTTCCAAATTTCTCTTAAAGAGAGTTTTGGAATGATAACAATATTGAGTGAGCAAAATGGAAAGAACAGCCTCTGGCATTTTCTGAACCTTAGACCACGTGAAACCATAAAATTCACAGTTTTTTTTCTACAGAGGTGATGGAACATATTCATATTATATCTGAGATGGGCAACTACATATATTTCTGAGGTCTTGTTAAAAATGTCCTAATTTTTTTGGATTGTGGTATAAGACATAAGTTAGGAATAATACTAGTTTAAACACATACTTTGGAATTATTTCCATAAATAAACACAGAGTCATAAATGCTGTATGGACATATCTAAACAATACTGTGGAAGACTCACAGTGCTAATAAAAAGAATTCTACCAAGAGAAACCCCAAATCCTGTTAATTCTGCAGCATTAGTGTCTGCTGGGCAGTGAAATGGAGTTGGCTGAGTCTGAACCACTGAGCCCCTTCCTGGAGTCTCAAACCCTCCTGCTCCTGACACTGTCCAGAAGGACAGAAATCCTGCTGCTCTGTGTGTTATAAAACTATCACATCATAATTCATCCTGACTGCAAATAGCTTGCTTTTATTTAAAGAGGCAGATAGGCAACATTTGGAGAAAATGATCAATGAATTTTTAATCACTTCTCTGTATCCTGGCAATTAGACTGTTTTTAAATGCTGGTGTGGTTGTCAAAAAGAAAAACGCAGAATCAAGATGAAGACAAAATAGGCATTTTTGTTAATGACATTACTTCCTCCTTTTTACCTTTGAAATAAAAATAGATTACATTGATTTATATCTATGAGGCATTACAGTTTATGAGTCTCAAAAAGGAAATGAATTTTTAAACCTAAACACTAACAAAAAAGAAGATCCAGTGATTCCAGCACGCTCAAGTTCTTAATAAACTGGAAGAGCACTGAATTCTGTATCAAGGTCATGTTTGTTTTATATGACCTGTAGGCTGTTAAAAAAAAAAATCAAACACATTTTCAAGGATTATTTTAAAGGCTTATGAATACAAACTCTCAATGACCCAGCAGTCACTGATGGTACCCTGGGCTGCACTGGGAGGAGGGATGCTGTTGCCATCAGGAAGGGTCCTTCTCCTCTATTCTCCAGGTCTCACCTGGAGTAGGGGGTCCAGTTTGGGGATCCCCAGTACAAGAGAGACATGGACATTCTGGAGAGAGTTCAATGAGAGCCTACAAAGAAGGTGGAGGGACTGGAGTATGAGTGGAACATGTTCCTGAGAGGAAAATTGAGAGAACTGGGACTGTTAAGGCTGGAGAAGGAGATTCAAGGGGGGAAGCGAGGGGAAGGAACATTATTAATGTATATTAATGCATATTAATATTCATTACATTAATATTTGTAATTATATTAATATATTAATAGATATATTATATTATATTATATTATATTATATTATATTATATTATATTATATTATATTATATTATATTAATATAACCTCTTGAAGGGAGGATGCAGAGAGAACAGAGCCATTCTCTTCTCAGTGGTGCTCAGTGCCAGGACCAGGGGCAGTGAGCACACACTAAAACACAGGAGGTTCCCTCTGAACATCAGGAAACATGTTTTCCCTGTCGGGGAGACCAAGTGCTGGCCCAGTTGTCCTGGGGAGGCTGGGATTTCCATCCTTGGAGTTATTCAAAAGCTGCCTGGACAAGGTCCTGGTCAAGTGGGTACAAGAGGCCCCTGCTTGAGAAGGGGGGTTGCACCAGCTGAGCTCTTGAGGTCCTTTCCAACATCAAGCATTCTTTTTCTGTGATTCAAATAGAGAAATAATGAAAACTTATAGACAATAGGTCTTTGTCATACACATTCATTCCTAATAGTTGTATCCATTCTACATTTCCCACACAAGTAGTGACATTGTACCATAGATAGCTGTCATCACTGTAACAAATCCATTGTTTCATCCATGCTTGACAGTAGGACAAGAATGTCAATTGTTTTACAGCCACGGGATTCTAATAGCAAGAAAAATACCTGTAACTGTGATAAGTGATACAGAGTTTCCTAATGTATAGAATTCTTCTGTTGGTTAAAGAAAAAATGAATTCATTTTCAAAAGTGTGCAGTAAAAGTTGATGATCTCCTGAAGGAAATGAAATACGAAAAATTATTAAAAGCATTCAAACTCAGGAAAGCACTTCTTTCCCTCAGACACCATGTTCTGATCCTAAGAGTGTCTTACCTGTATTTCCCAGTGCAGCACCTGGTGTGATTTTTGTCAGGGATATACATATTTTCAGGATCCTTCCATTTTCTTGGAAGCATCTCCTTTCATTTTACTTCCATACAGCCTTGATTCAGACCTCTTATGTTCAATGTTGGGTCTATAAACATTTTCTTCATCTCTTGTCCTTTCCATTTATTGAGAATAACATACCATTAGATTTTTTATCTCCTGCACACATCTTCTGTCTGTTTTGTCTGAATTGGTGAGAGACACCTTAAATCAAAACTCTTTAGCACTTTACTTCATAGTTACAGATTAATTTTGGTGGGTTTATTTTTTTACAGCGGGCTAAAATCTGTTATATAAATAATATAATAATTATGTGGTTATTTATAGTAATTGTATCTATTGTTTTCTTTGCTGCAAGGTTCACTGTCATCCTGGTGTCCACCTTTCATGCATCCCAAATCACTGCAGCTCTTGAAATATCAGCTGAAGGTAAGTAATAAAAATTAGCTGGATTTACCAAACACTGCACCTTTTTAACATGCTACTGATAACGTGTGGCTGCTGTATTCATTGTTAGAGAATACTGTCAGGATTGCCCTTCTCATCACCTGTTTCACTGAGGCCTTTCCTTTATGTCTGAAAATAAAACACTTACAGGAGGAAAAATTTTTACAAGACGTATTTTGAGTTATTAGTTCTGTCACGCTAATTTATACATCAGGGGTGAAAGGGTGAAAAAGCACTACAGACAAAAAACACATTGACAACAGAATTTAGTTTTCTTCATCCCAATTTCATGTAATCAAAGGGGTAGACAAAAGTCAAGGTTTATTCTTGTGAAGATAATTCTTGTTGATATGTTTGATTTCTTCTTTTGTAATTAGAAGTGCAAAATTAACAGTAATTAAAAGGAAAGGAAGGATACTGTTGACCTGAGCTTAAAGAAAGGCAGGTTTTTAGAACCAAAATGGGGTTTAAAAAAATAAGGTACCATTTATCTCTTTTTCGAGAAGATATTTAAACTCAGTGGCATTAAGTTGAAAACAGTGCCAGGAAAGCTTAGATTTCTATATACAGGAACACAGCTCAGCATTTAGGTTAATTACATACTCCCAGTCTAGTATTTTTCTCTCTGCAGAACAGTGGTTGTCAGGATGTATGTCTTGATTCCCCACTTTTAATGCATGATGCCTCAGAGTTTTTTAGGTTTTTTTTAACTTTTGTAGATTTTAGAAGTAGTTGTGTACTGAATGTAGATTTTAATGTAGCTGTATTATATCCCTTACCCTTAACATAGTAGTTACACATTCCTAACTCTGTTACCCCATTCCATATCAATCCCTCTAAATTCTGTTGGAGTGTTTAGTCTTCTTTCCAAGGTAGAATGGATCCTGGATTTGCCAGTATCATCATCAAAAAAAAAAGGAATATTTTTAGTTCTGAATTAAGTCTAAACTAACTAACAACTGATTCTCTCATTGTTCTTAGGAAAACTACAAACTGCTTTACAAAACCACCAAAAGGAGCAGTACAGCTCATTTGCTTTTCAGAAAAGATCAATTTAAGATTCAAGGAAAGCTAAGTAGGATCTCAGGCAAGACAGAAAATTGCAAGCAATCACATTATCATGTGTTAGTGAGATAGTTAACTCAGTTCACCAGATGAAATCTTAGTTGGAAGCAACTACATAAAGTACCTTAAATTTTGGCAATAACGGTAAAATAAACACCTTAAATTTCAATTATGGGTACTGAGCTGACAAGCAATTAGTCAGTGTCATGTATCTTCATCACTTGCAATCCAGTTATACCTTCAAATGTGCTACACAGACTGGACAAAGAATTTGGAAGAGTTTTTCTTGGGTCTGCTTCTTCTATTTTTTTTAAGTGGTGCAGAAGGACACAAAGTTATTTTCAAGACTGTTCCTAAATCTTTTGAGATTAAAAATTGCAAGTACTGGAAATTGGTATAGTGCTGCAGAAATCAAGAGAGATACGTCTGCCTGTAACTTTCCTTTATTCTCTTTTCATATTAATTGCAGTCAGGGCAATTCCATGGGAGTTTTAATAAAGCAAAAGGTAAATCTCTTTGGACAAATGGTTCCTTCTGCTCCTCTAGTCTCTCGTATTGTGGAGTTCAAACTTGCCTTATTCTTTCAATTCTTTTATTTCAACTGTGAGAAAAGTCAGGTATTCTACAAGTGCATAATTTTTTTCCACTTAAAAATGTCACAGAAGCTTTAAATGGATTGTCAGTAGTTGGAAATACAGTCAGAAATACTGAGAAAAGTTCTTCATTCTATATTTTAACAACAGAATTTCACTATATTGCTCTTTACTAGAATGAGCCTTTATGGCTTTTTTGAAACTCAGTTCCTCTCTATCCTATGTCTGAAATAACAGCAGGTAATTCCTGAGGAAAAATCTCACTTTTAGGTTTGGATAAATCTCATAAGTAAGTTAAAGTTATTGAGTTATACTTTCAACCCAAAGCTGAAAACTGAAGAGAAACAAATTGAAACTGAATATTCTATTCTATTCTATTCTATTCTATTCTATTCTATATGTAAATTATCAACAGTTGAATCATACCTGAACCATACAAGTTGTCAATAACCTAACCAAAAACTAAATCCTGAGGGTTTTGGGTGTGTGTCTGTGGTTAATCTTAGGCAGTATTTACTTGAGATATTAGGAGGATGGAATGATAGAGATTGGTACTTTATGATGTATGTGAAGCATGAAACAGAAAAGAAATTATATTGCGGCAACACTTGCTAATATTATAGACCAAGCTGCACCAAATCAGGTCTCATATTCCAAACAAAAAAGTACTTTTGTCCTCACCTGAGTCTTTTGATATGACCTAAAATTTGGAAGTTTACAAATGCTAAAAAAGGCTTCTTGGCAGAAAGGAAAGAAGCATCACTTACCAGAATGAGATGGTTATCTAAGATAATAAAAATTCTCCAGCATTCGAAAAAAAGAAAGAAGAAAAAGAAAATTGAATGCTCTGTTTGGAATAAAGGATGAGAGAAACTGGAAAAACCCAAACATTTTTTCCTTAAGGACCATGTCAAATGTCTGATTGAAATGCAGTTTTTCCCAAGCTTCAGCAATAAAACCTCTGACAGCAATGTTGTGGCATGTTCATGGTGAAATTCACTGTCGCGGAGCTGAAGTTCGAAAAATTAAAAATATGTGAATCATTTACCTGTTATCTATTGTGATATGTTTAATCCTTTCATTAGAATTAGACAAGGGCATGCTACAGAAATTTGGTAGAGCAATGACAGTACACACCGAACTACCTCATACTTCCAATATGCTTTATCATAAAATGAGAATATTAATGCTATGCCAACTGTGCAGCTTGTCATCATTAAGACAATTTCACATAAAGTTATGTGTATTAATGACCAGCAGAGTTATTTTACCTGGAGAGTTTCTTCTCCTTCCAATTTAGACTGCTGCTATTTTCTTTCCTGATTTTATGTTTTATGACCACTATGGTTCATGCTGCACCTCCTGGCTGAGGAATTTTAATTAGGTGTAACGCTAATGTGAATACATACTAAATGTTAATCTTATGTTCCAAACCTTATTCATCCATGTTTTCCTAAGAAAAATGAGATGGAGACCGAAGTGTAACATTATAAAGGTTGTTCCAGACAGAACATTCTTTCCTTTTTGCTGTCCTGAAAAGCGACACCGTAACACCCACCAGTGGGATCCAAGGGAGCTGCTCAGTGACCTGCTACACCAATTAGACACAAGCTTAGGGGCAGGATTGGATCCAAAGGGCCTGAGGGAGTGGGCTGAAGTGCTCACTGAGCCATATTCCATAATTTACCAGCAGTCCTGGCTCACTGGGGAGGTCCCAGGGAAATAGGGGTCAGTAAATCCCCAGTGCATCCAACCACGTGCGTGCCTGTTACAAACATCCAGCTGATTTTTGGTAAGACTGAACTGAAAGCTGCCTTCAATGTTCTACCCCAAGAGGAGTGAAGATCTACAAGGAAATCCCCCGAAGGCTCGGGCTTGGGGTTGGAAATTCCACAAAGTAAGAACCAAAATCCTGACTGCCATACTTAAATCTGCTGCCTTGGGAAAATGAAGGACACTAACCAGTGCCACAAAAAACTGAAACGAAGGAACTGTGGCCTGTGCAGTGACAGAAAGACTTTTCTCTTTCCTTCTTGGACTTGTATTGAAGGAAAAGAGGAATTTAATTCAATGTAAATATATATATATATAGGTGTAAGTAAATAAACCTTTGTAAATATTTTTCCCTTCCCCCAATAACGAATGGTTGTGTTTTGTCTGAAAACTCTCCACATGAAGTGAAAAAGATATCAAGTCCATACCATCACTAAACCCTCTCACAGGGGCAGGCTGTGGGAGGGGGGCTTGAACTTAAAAATTGGATCCTTGAGAGTTTCAAACCACCACAAGTGTCTTCTCCAGCAAGATGTGCCTGTGTCACAGACATCCCTCCGTGCAAAAGACATATGGAATAGAGTTGCCATCAAAAGGAAGCTAAAGAGGGATTATACTGCTTCCTGCAACCCTCCTTATAAGAGAAGTTATAGAGAGAATCAGACTCTTCTCAGAAATGTTTAATGGTAAGATTGGACCAGGTATTAGGGAAAAAAACCCCTTACCATGAAGGTGGTTAAAGCACTGGAACAGGTTGCTGAAACAGGTTGAGGAACATCCATCCTTGCAAATATTCAGAACACAGCTGGACAAGGCTGAGGATGATCAGAAAGTGTAATGAGCCAAAGATGTTGTGAAGTCTCTATTGTGAGACAAGAGGCATTATCAAATCTCCATTCTTGGAGATATCTAAACCCAGACTAGACAAAGTCCTGGACAGTGGAATTTAGCTGACTCTGCTTTTATCAGGGGGCTGGCATAGGCAACCTCCCATAACTTTTCACCTATCTTCTTTTCCTGTTTTAGATCACATTTTAATTAGAAGCATTATACCAAAACTAAATCAAAGTTTTTGTGCCAAATCTGTATAAGTGTTTTTTCAAATCTTCTTTTTGGAAGAAGCTGTTTGAATGTTAGATAAATCAATACAATTTAGGCACCCTCCAGATTGTTTTGTTTTGGGCTGGAAAGGGACTCGTGGTGGACAGCTGGTTCAGTATAAACCAGTGTGTGCCCAGGTGGCCAAGAAGGTCAGCGGCATCTTGGCCTGGATCAGGAATAGTGTGGCACCAGGACCAGGGAAGTGATTGTCCCCCTGTACTTGGCACTGGTGAGGCCACACTTCGAGTGCCGCGTTCGGTTCTGGGCCCCTGTGCTGGTTTAAAAGTTAACCAGCAGGGGAAATGAACTCAACTCAAAAGAGAGGTTATAAGTCAGAATAACAATTTATTAAAATAATACAATAAGTACAATTATACAGACAGACAATTGGTTTTAACCCACAAAACCCAAATGTATAACCCAGCACCCTGGGGTATGAACAAAAGTGGTGTTCCTTGGCACCCCCCCCGAGTCCAAAGTAAAGGGAGAGGGGATAAACCTGCTGGTGGGAGAGCTGCTGCAGTCTGGTCAGAAAGTGGTGATTGCAGTCCAGTTGAGGGTGGTGGTCTCAGTCTGCTTGAGAGCGGTGGTCTGCAGTCTTCCTCTGGATCCCACGAGTGGTGGAAAGGTTCCGAAACTCCCAGTTTCTATATTCTCCAGTTCAGGCGGGAGTGCTCAGTCCCTCCCTCAGAGGGGGGAATTCCATAAAAGGGCATGAAGATGCTCAGTCCCTCCCTCAGAGCGGGGAATTCCATAAAAGGGTATGAGGACAGGAGCATCTTCCCACCTCACAGGCCTCTACTGACAACAGTTTTTGGGAAATGGCATGGAAGGCTATAGAATACACAGTTTTGGGTTACACCCATCCAGTGATGAATTGGTCCCAGCCGTTCTAACCAGGACAGCCCCTCAATTTAAAAAGGACTCTGAGGGGCTGGAGCACGTCCAGAGAAGGACAAGGAAACTGGTGAAGGGTCCAGCAAACATGTCCTGTGAGGAACGTCTGAGGGAGCTGGATTTGTTTAGTCTCAAGGAGAGGAGGCTCAGGGGGGATCTCACCTCTCTCTCTACAGCTCCCTGGCAGGAGGGTGTGGTGAGGTGGGGGCTGGTCTCTTCTGCCAAACCTGCACTGAGAGGACCAGAGGAAATGGTCTTAAGCTGAGACAAGGGAGAGACAGATTAGATATTAGAATAGTGTTTTCACTGTTTGGATGGTCAGGCACTGGAAGGGGCTGTCCAGGGTGGGTCATCATCCCTGGAGGTGTTCAAGAGGCATCTGGATCTGGCACTGGGTGATGGTTTGGTGGTTTAGGGGTCACTGGGGCAGTGCTGGGTGGATGGTTGGACTGCATGATCCTAAAGGTCTCTTCCAACATTGATGATCCTATGATTCCATATTGCTGTTTTCAGAAAACACATCGTACACCTTACAAATTGAAAGTTTGTGTTATAAAAACAGAGCCCAGAATTTAGGGTGAATATTTCTAATGACTGGGTGAGATGATGATGATGTTCTTGCACACCATCTCTTTGTGACTTTGGCACACTGTAGCATCATAAAGTATTATGGTCTTTTACAGCAAGAACCTTGAAGATAGACCTGCTTAGGCTGACATGAATAAGACAGTAATAATACACATTCAGGACCTGAATAATTTTATTTCCCTTCTATCAATGTCTTAAAATTTCCACTGAGATTCGCCTTTTAGTGATTTTCATCACATAACATTATAAATAATTGGAAAGAATTTAGTAAAGCAATAAGCTTCCAGTGTATAATAATACAGTTGGCAGTGTTGGGTCAAGCAATTAGTAATATATAACCCTGGCTAGGTATAAAAAGATGCATTAAAGTAATAGAAAAAGTAAGTTAAATGCATCTGATATTAAAATGGTTCATTTAGTGAACAATTTATAAAAGTATTAAAGAAGTTGTAATTTGTGTGAGGACATTGAATGATCAGTTGATAGCAAGGGTCAAATTTAACTGAGATTTCCTTCAATTGACAGAGTCAGATGTCTACTTAAATGACTTGCATGTCATCATATCAAATGGTAACAATCTAAAGCTGGTGTTGTGAGCCAGAACTGAAAGGAGAATCTGGAGAGCAGAATACAATCAGTCCTTGGATGTGCATTTTATCAACACGAGGCATCTTCAAAAATTTTAAACATGTCGAGACAACTACTTGTATTGGTATTTAGAGACACAGGTGAAAATTTCCCAAGGAGATTCATGGAAACAGGGCCCAACAATTTCTTAAATCTCTCCATATCATCCTCCTAGGTGAGATCTCCAGAAATGTGAACTTTTGGAAGCATCCCTTTTTAAATGCTAAATTTACGTCTTCTGATTTTTTTTGTCTATACTTATCAATTCTATTTTGCACTCTGTATATTCTGGATATTTCTGTCAAGGAAAATTGTCTAAAATAGGAAGTGCCACTAACCAGGCCCCTTGTTTGTATTATATTGTGTTGACTCCTTATAGGTCTTTCGTTAGAGTCAATATAAATCAGTTTTAGGGTATAGCACCCTACACAAGTCTAACATTGGAAAACCACTTGATACTGCTCAGACAGCTTGTAAGTAATCATATCACAGAATACATAAGCTCCCTTTTATACAGGTCTGCAAAGTTTACTGTTCAACAATAAAATTCCAATTCCGAAGAGATTATCTTCCTGAAGTTAAATAAAAGTGCATATATAACTGATTTTTTTCATTGTAGTTTTAGTTTAGCTTAATTTTAACTTCTATTGCAGCCACAAGGTGCAAACTGAAGCAACCTGAGAATGATTTTCAGAAGGGTTGTGCCTCCTGTGAGATGCAGCTCGCCATTACATTTTTATGACTGTGCATAATAATCAAGTTCTAAAGCACTGAACAGACAGAAAAGACAAAGCCCTGAAAGTTTTGTAGCTCACAATTGAACAAGAGGCCTCAGGAGTAAAAAGGGCAGCCCACAACTAACTAAGAAGAAAAAGCATGTCTTACTCTGGCCACAAGTATCAAATCAAGATTCAGCGCCGGGTGTTTCACCAAGAAATCCCGATTATGATGAATTCTCATCAAGGTGCCAGAAATGACAGGCTTCTTTTTAATTTAATGTTAATTTGCAGTCAATAAAAATTCCCTTTTTTGCCAGTGACACAGGGGATGCTCCATCTCTCCTGACTTGAACGGGAAGCTCTAGCCTGAGCAATGATAAAACAAAATAAACAGCCACTTCAAACTGCAAGACATCACTCCAAAACATTTAGTATTTCATATTAAAAAACAAAGTACAGAGCAACTGGCTATATCATGGTGACCTCTAAAACATTTGCTTGATCTAAAAGGGCACGGCCAAACCTGATAGTCTGGGCTAAGACTATTAAAACTGTGAAATCTATTAAAAAGAAATGTTTCTGCAAACAGTTGATACACTATATTAAGAGGAAGGTGAGTTTCTGTTTAGTACAGCAAAGTCATTTCAAGTTTGGGTCATGTTTTCAAAATCTCTGGCAGCTCAGAGGCCAGAACACTCCAGAAAAAGAGTTTTGTTTCTAAAAAAGGACAGTGCTTATATTAGTTCTGGCATAAAACATCATACAAAAGTTTACACATGCAAACCTGCATGAATCCAAACACCAACCACCTTGGGAACGATCAGATAAAATGTACTTTGATGTTCTGTTCATTAGATCCATTGGTAAGTGGAAGGAAGTTTTACAAGGAAAATATATTCAAATAGTAACTAAGGCTTCAAAGACACACTAGGAAAGATAATTGTTCAAGTATTTTATCCGGTCTCTGATTTTTTTTTAAAGAGTAGAATTCAAAAGAAAAATAATAATGTTAAAGTACATTTTCTGAGGGCAAAAGTAAAGCATCTTTTGTACAGACAATTTTACATAACAATGGCCATGATACAGATAGGGGCAAAAGGCTCTGTTTGATGTTGTCAAATATCGGCTAAAACATGAAGCGAGAACAGAAATAGAATGTCAGCAAAAAAGACAGACACAACTTTAAATGAAAATGTATTTCTGAAGTCCATTCATCCCTTTATACAGTGATCTAAATGAACCTTGTTGCATTTTCATTAGTTGATAGAGCCTTTGGGCCATGGGAATAGTGCTAAATATCCAGCAAGAGACTTCAGAGCAGCTCTTCTGGTTACATCATTAATGCCACATATAATTTATGTTTATGTCTTGAAATTAAACCTTTTTTATGCCTAAATTTTCCACATTTTAAAAGTCAAACTTACACGTTCACACAGTTATAATTTCATCCTTACAGTGGGCTCAATGAAGCACATTTTTAAGGAGTCAGGTGGTTTTGACCTACGAACTCCAACTCTCTTAGGTTGTCAACTTGTTTACAACAAGTTAATTTTTTAATTAACTGGGATTTTATCGTGCTGATAAGATCAACCAGCCTTGAGCACACACTGCAAGGATTGTTATATTATCTCTCTCCCCTCTATAGCTGCAACATTTCCCTGTGCCCCAGAACAGGGCTGTACTTTTTACCCATTAGAAACCCATCAAATGCAGTTCACTTTTCATACTTCACCTTAGTCAAATCTGACAATTCTTTCCCCCACCGTTGCTCTCAAAGGACTATTTACTTGAACACGTTGCTAAGGTGTTAAATCCTCCTTATGAGTTTTGAGACGAATATATATATTTATGGAGGAAAAATCCAATCATGCAGTGGTTCTCTTTAAAGAGCTGTAAGCACTGAATAGTAGAAGCCTGTGCTTCCTGTAGGGTTGATCTTGTGGCAGAGAAGGAGTGGTAAAACCAAGTTAAAGGCTAATAAGAACTGAACTAACTTAGAGCTCAATGCAAGTTTTATCAGAGAACATATTTAAAATTAATAATAATAATAATAATAGAGACTGCCCTTCTGTTTTAAAAAGACAATAAACATCCAGGATACTACTCTGTAACTCTAGTTGCTTCTTGGTTTTGTATCCCTTCTTCTTTCAAGCTAAATCTGTCATATTTTATTTCCAGAATGATTTTTTTTCAGAGCTGAGCTTCTACCTCACTGAATTCCTGGGGAGAGCAGCCAAAGTGGTTCAGAATATGTATCCTTGTATGGTGAAAATTAGGATATTTTAAAAACAAAACCAAATTGCCTTTCAGCATAAGTTCAGGTTGAAAGGTTTATATTTGTTTGTTTCCCTTTCTTCAGTGTCGCTCAAAAACCTGTAGCCTGGTGGTGAAATTGTGCTGATCAACTATAGGAGCTCAAAGCTGTTTTCCTACAAGCTACCACTGATAAGTTTGGGCTAATTGCTGTTGTAGAAACTTTTCCTTCATCTCACATCATTCTTATCATATCCAACGGATACAGCAAAGTCACTGAAAGATTCTGGTCATCTATAATTACGATATTAATAACCCCTATTAATACAGAAATAACAATTTCAGGACAGTCGAACCCACTTTCAGGAACAATGCCTTGGGTTTGACCCTCTGATTTTTGGGCAGCTTTTCAGAATCAGTATCTTCACGTAAAAATAAGCGAGTAGTTTTCCATCATAAAAATTCCATTTACTAGGGGGTTGACATGCATCGATGCAACTACAGAGTAGCTGGAGAATAAAACCCAAATACTGCAGAATCTGGCTAAAGTCTGAGTAAGAAACAAACC
This sequence comes from Neopelma chrysocephalum, assembly GCF_003984885.1. Taxonomy (NCBI): domain Eukaryota; kingdom Metazoa; phylum Chordata; class Aves; order Passeriformes; family Pipridae; genus Neopelma; species Neopelma chrysocephalum. The sequence goes on from NW_020897949.1 coordinate 90,614, forward strand.
TAACTCCTGCATTTCTTTCCACTGTGGCCATTCCAAAGTAGCCCCAAGGGTAATGCAGAATAATCCTGCCAAAGCAAGGTCACCATGACGCAGTAATTTGATCAACAGGGCACCAAGGAGGCAGAGCTTCTGCTCATTAAGTTTTTAAGAAACTTGATTTGCTTCAGACTGTCGTATTTATCTTTCTGGAATTTAAAATACCATAGAACAAGTCTGAAAGTAGTGGCTTCAGATAAGGATTGATCAAAGGGACATAGATAAGACCCATCAGTCCTTTAAAATGATGGTGTAAATAAGATTCTAAGTATCTTGGATGGTTAGTAGTAACAGGGAGTGAATAAGGTGCATGATTTAGGTTAGATATGACATGCATAAAATCTTATAATGATCAGTAAGGGCTGTGCCATTTCTCTTACAACCTTCGATGAACACTATCTTAAATATACTATGTAAAAAAATACCTAGATTAATTCACTCCTGCAGCCTATGCATTTCTGACAAAGAAGGAAAAGAAAATATATAGGTATTGGTAAAAAATATATTTCAGACTTTTTAGGCACTTTTTGAATTCTACTACCAGGAAGAAAGACTATAATTTTTCCTTTTTTTTTGTTTGTGTAGGAGTAAATTAGATGATTAGGTAGCCCGACCTCTCATATATGACTTTCAAAAGCTAAGCTATCAAGTGCATAAGAAAGAAAGGGATTTAGTAGCACTAATTTTGAGGAGTAGGAAAAAACTGTTGGGGGAAAAGTTTTGCATTTAAAATTGAATTGCTACATTGGTCTTATAATGGTATTTTTATTTCAGAGCTGTGCATGCAGTAACTTTACACTGAATTGTTGTACATATATGTACAGACGTATTTACAGACATATGTCATAGATATATATATATATATGAACTCTACATGTCTTTCTGTATATACATCTATGACCACTAATGAACCATTTTGTTTCAAATTTCGAGATGAAGAATATGTTAAAATCTGCCACAATATGAGTGACTATGCCCATGTTTTCACAGATTTCCTTGTAACAGGCTGAACACGACTGAGGAACAGTAATGAGCCAGTGGACTGCACCAAACCAAAGTCATCTCTGCTTCGTTTTCATGGCACTTAAATAATTTTTTTAATGTTATTCAATTGGCACCACAAAGAAGTCTGTCACTCTCATGCTTGTATATGTGCCCAGGGGTACCCAGGGGTGCCCAGGGGTGCCCAGGGGGGCAGGAGGCCAATGGCCTGGAATATTTGTTACTCAGAGGCTGAAATCTACAGTTAGGATACAATTTCCTTTCTTTGTGCCTTTAGTTGCAATTATGACTAATATAAAATTCTGAGGATTTTTATAAACAGCACTTCTCTATACAAAACCTCTAACTGAATTTTTTTCCCTTTCTTCTTTCAGCCGACAGGTTGAAAACCGAGGATGTAATCATATGAATTTCTTTATTTTATATCTCTCGAATATGAAATACACGGAATTATTTCATTGCCTATGATTTAGAGCACAAGAGAAACAAAATAAAGGAACAGAAAAATAACACTGTATGTGAGATGTCAGCAGGGTAACTGAAAGATCAGGAGAGAGTCATTTCAATGCACTCATTGAGACTTGTTCTCACTGAATCTACACAACTGAAAGTTGGACTGAAAGTGTTGCCCCTTCTATGTAAACAGTGAGAAACACTGACTTTACATAAAATTTCAGATGGATCTACTAATTTCCAGGGCATAAGCAAGTAGCATGGACAAAAATTGAGCTGAGCCATGAGACCTGACTGACTAAATGCCTTCTTGGGGGCAGATGTGCCAAATCTAAATATGTATTGCGGAATGCTTTCAATTGGAAGTGATATTTAAAGGTCATTGAATCCAATTTCCATCCCCTCCCCACCATGGACAAGGACATCTTTCACACAGAATCACAGGATGGTCTGGATTGGAAGGGACCATATAAAGGCTGTATTATAACTATTGTAAAGATATATAACTATCTTTATAACAGTATAAAGACCAGTTATAACTTTTATAACCACCGAGGTAACACTGGAACAGGCTTCCAAGAGAGGTGGTCAATAGTCAAGACTGCCAATGCTTAAGAGACATTTGGGCAGTGCCCTTAATAATTTGCTTTAACTGTTGGTCAGCCCTGCAGGAACTGTGCTTTTTACAGGGCTGTCAAGAAGGCTCCTGCCCTCCTTTGAGCATAGAACCTGACACTACCTAAGGGGATAGAACTACTTAGTAGGACAAAATTACTTGATAAGTGTGAGATTTAGAGTGTTCAGACTAAGAAACACTTCCTGCATCACACAGGCATTTGAATTTTGAAAGTGAGCTCTTGGCCCCATTTATGTGGCTCTTTCTAAAATTTCAAAGGCCTTCCTCTAAAAATTTTCCTTGAAAAATTGCTTTCAGAAAGGTTCACTAGGTTCAGCTTCATTCTACAACATAAGACAAATTATAGTCTCATTACAAAGGAAAACTGCATCATTTAAATAATTATGTCATTTATTATTTTTTTTCCAAATATTTTTCCGGTGTCCATTTGAAAAAAACAAATATTTATTCTCTAATAAATCAACAGGACCCATTGTAACTGCATAATAAGATGACATTACCACAAACTGATAACACAAATGCAGCTCTTTTATTAATGATTAATCCAAACCTGCCATTTCCTGGACTTGTCATTGGAAGACTTTTAATCTACCTAAAAACCTCATCGATTTTTTTCATTAATTGCTAATGCATCTTCCTTGAATTTTAAGTTGTACACATACTTTTTAATGAATGAATAAGCAGTAGGAAGCCCACTGAGCCCAAGTCTCCTGAGATGGAGGGGTTCCAGTGCAGTGTAAATCAGTGAGATGCTTCCAATGGTGTTGATCACAGGAGCTTTCCCAAACCAAAAGAAAGCACTTACTTCAGTTTAAAGGCTGTGCTTTGAAACAGGCAGCAGAAAGAGAAGTGAGTGATACCAGGAGTCTAAACTCACAATCCTGGCTCAGAATGGTGAGAACACACACACACATCCCTACGTCCATGGCAATCACTGGTGTCCTGCTCATTTCCTCATTTATATACACATAAACCAAATTAAAGTCTACACCTCCCTCTTTCTGCCTCGCTCAAGTCATTACCTTATTTACATGATCAATTTGCTCTGTGACCTCTCTTCCATTCTTTCTAGTATTTTAGAGGTACAGAACAGCATATTAAAAAGAGTATATAACCATCTCACTAAAGCAATACCTAGGAAGAATATTATTCCATTCATTACTTTAATAAAACAAAAATTATGAAATCATAAATTATAGTTCTTTATACATTACCTTAAACCATAATAAATAAAATAATTATGATAAATTATATTAAACCCTGAATTTTTAACCCCTTGCAATGATTTCAAGTTATATTCCCAGTTCTTTATTAGAGCTCCAGGATAGGAAAAGCTTTACTTCAGCAGGAAAAAGATAATTGCAAAAATATACCCCAAGAATTGGCTATGACAGGAGGTAAAAATTTTTGTTTGACCTGTGGTGGGGGGAAACAGTTTTCCCCCCTAGAGTTATAAAATGGTAAACCCCCAAAGGGTGATGACCCTTGGGGTTAAACCAATGAGAGCTCCTGCAAAATATAAACATATCACAAGCAGACCGGAAAAGGAGGTAGTTTCAGTAGTTGTTGGAAGACAGTGCCCATGTTCTAAGCCATGAGGAAGGGGCAGGAGCCCCGTTGGGAGCTTTGACCCTCCCAGTCCCTGGCTGGGGGGCTACAGGGACTTGGAACAGTGTTAAACTGGGCTAAGTATCTGTAGCTAAGAAGTTGGAAGTTTTTTCCTCCACCGTGGACAGCAGGAGCAGCGACAGAGACAGGAGCAGCGTACGGAGAGCAGTGGCAAAGAGCCCGAAGAGATAAGGGAGAAGCAGCAGAGGCAGCATGCAGCCAAGGGAGACACAGAGATCTCTGATGGAGAGAGAGTGAGCAGGACTAAGCCCTGCAGAGATAGAGTTTGGGGTTGTCCTAGTTACAACGGCTGGGACCAATTCATCACTGGATGGGTGTAACCCAAAACTGGGTATTCTATAGCCTTCCATGCCATTTCCCAAAAACTGTTGTCAGGAGAGGCCTGTGAGGTGGGAAGATGTTCCTGTCCTCATACTCCTTTATGGAATTCCCCACTCTGATACCCTTTTATGGAATTCCCCCCCCCCTCTGAGGGAGGGACTGAGCACTCCCACCTGAACTGGAGAATATACAAACTGGGAGTTTCGGAACCTTTCCACCACTCGTGGGATCCAGAGGAAGACTGCAGACCACCGCTCTCAACCAGACTGAGACCACCCCCCTCAACTGGACTGCAATCCCCACTTTTGACCAGACTGCAACAGCTCTCCCACCAGCAGGTTTTTCCCCTCTCCCTTTACTTTGGACTCGGGGGGGGGCAAGGAACACCACTCTTGTTCATACCCCAGGGTGCCGGGTTATACATTTGGGTTTTGCGGGTTAAAACCACTTGTCTGTCTGTATAATTGTACTTATTGTATTGTTTTAATAAATTGTTATTCTGACTTATAATCTCTCTTTTGAGTTGAGTTCATTTCCCCTGCTGGTTAACTTTTAAACCAGCACAGGGGTAAGAACTGAAAAACCAAAACTCCCAAACTCCCTTTGAGACCCCTCCTAGGAGGAGGGAGATGGACTCTCGCTTGAGAAGAGTCTTGGAGTGTTGCAGCACTGCAAAGAGAGGAGCTGAGAAGCTCGAGGCGTCCTGGAGCTGGATGGGGACGGTCGATGGAATACGGAGGAGGGTTTCCCCTCCCTGCTGCTGCCAAGTTGGCAGTTTTGAGGCAGAGCATGGAAAGCTCTGCAAGGGGCTTGAATCCCCTGAAGATAAGGACAGTCACGAAGGTTTCTGCACTTCGTTGATATGACGTGGCGAAGTGACCTGTGGGAGCCCAAAGCCAGCTCTCAGCAAAAGGAGGCTCGGTGAATCTGAATCACAAACCTTGGAAAACAAGGCTGGCAAACACCTCGTGATTCAAGAAGTTTGGACCCCAGTCCTGAGACCTGCTAATGTGCAACCCGGAGATATAAACCTGGCTCCAAGAAGAATTAAGAAAGGACTTTTTGAGATGATTGTCACAATCATGTCTAAACCCCTGTAATCCCTCTATCCCCCATGTAATCCTACTAGAAGAAAAATTAACTCTTTGGAAACTGCAGCAAAAATTTGTGCAACTCCCCAATTAACATAGCCTGTCCCCTTCATTAACACGTCCAACCCCAGATGCCTTTAAAAATGTGGTTTCGTGTCCAATAAAGCATTCCAGTTTCCCCAACTGGGATTGTGTCTAGCTTTTATTTTTCAGACCGCCACCATGACCTTTGTCCTGGTGAACACAGCCCATGGAAGAGAAGACCCTCACCTGGAGTCGAAGGGCTGAGAGGGGCTTGGAGACCTCCCTCGTGTGTGCTGGCAGAGATCCAGCCACAGCTGCTGCATGGAAGAGGAGAGCCTGCTGCCCTAGAGACACTGCTGCTCTGAGAGTGGAAAGGATCTCTTCCTTCTTCCCTGCTGGACTTTTATTTGAAGGAAGAAGTGATTTGATCCATTGTAAATACTGATGTATCATGGCAGAGATAGTTGAGATTGTGTGTGTAATGTATTACAATATTTATGTGATTTGTACAGTCATTGTAATATATTTCCCTTCTCCCCCATTTTGAGTCTTGTGTGGTGTCTGGAAAACCCATCTCACACTGGGTTGAGATGTGGGAGGGGGGCTAGGACTCGGGAATTGGATTTTGGGGCTCTCAAATCATTACAGACCAAGTAAAGAAGTTTTGTTGGCTCTTTTTTCTATTGCTTTACCATATACCCTTCACACACAGTATACATCTAGCCACCATCAATGAACATGTTCCTTACGTCTCCTGGTGGTTTAATATTTTGTATACGTAGATTTTTTCTCTATATATTTTGTATATACAAACACAATTTATGCTCATATGGTTACTTTCATTGTATAGTTTATTTATATTTTACTAATATATTATATTAATATTTTGTTTAATTTATATATTTATAATTTTAATGTATTTATAACATCTATATTTTTATATATGTATATGCTCTGTTTATTTAGTATATTGTCTTTGTTGCAGAATGTCAAAAGTCTGGCTCTGTGGGATTAGAAAGATCCAATTTCTACTATGCTCTGTCGATTTTTGGGATTCTGAATGTATCCACATTTTCCAAATGCTCAGTATAATAAAATATTGCTTTTCATGGATCTGATGTTATTCCATGCATAAATAATTCTAACATTTTTTAAGGGATGGTATTCTTAATCATATAAATCAAAACAATTTTCCATCAATAACCATTTAACCAACTTTTTCTTTGACTAAACAAAACTTACCAAACCAGAAGTTCAACGCTCAAATACAGTCTGGAACTGAAATTGAGCCTAATCTTCTCTCCTTTTTGGAATATTTAGAGGACACGTTGACTTCACAGAACTGCAGTTCAGGCTAAATCTTTGTTTTTATTGGCCTCCCTCTCCCCCAAAATCCTTAATTAAAAGCTACTGAAGTTATTAACAAAAAGCAGCAAGAAAACCTTCTGGTTGCAATAGGCTTTTGAACAAATGGTGAGCTCACCATGAAAATCATAATTAAAAAAAGGTTTAATTGAAGTCTAGAATAATGCCAAAAGTGCATTCCAAGAAAAGCCTAGCCAAAATGTAGAGCTCATTAAAAGGGATTGGTGGAAAACAAGACCAAAATCAATGGAAAATAAGAACAGGGGTAAAAGACATTACTATTTGGTCTGTCCTTCTATGATTTTTCCCAAAAATTGCTGAGAGCTGGAGGAAGTTATCACAGTAGTATAACTTCAGTGATTTGTTCCTAAGGTTTTGTTCTCCTCTCTCAGAAATCCTGTAAAACTCTGAATCTCAGGTCTTTATTAAAGAATAACAAATCCTGAAAAGAAATAAAAGCCAAGCAGATCCTTTTTTTTCTTTCGGTGGGATTTTATTTTCTTCACTTCTCCATTTGTTAATTGGTTCACTGTGAAACTATATAAGCTCTTCAATTTCTTAATGTTTTGAGCCACACAGAAGCTTGGATTGGATTTTTTTCTCCTTCTAGCAATTTTCTCTCTGATTATTCTCTCTGATTATTCTTCTGCTGGCTTGTCTTTTCCTAAGTGTGAGGCTGTTTGACTGTAGAACCAACGATGCCAAAATTACAGATTCCTCTCTCTTTTATATTTTCTGCTCTGGGGCAAGCTGTATCATTTCTCCGTTATTAAACCACGTGCACTGACTGTTTGGATGGTTGTAAATAGTAGTAAGACACACAACAGGCAGGATATGTTTGTGAAACTTCATCTGATTTTGTAATCTTTTAACTTTTCCCACTTTGCACCTGTGAATTACCAACTGGGGAACATGCAGCCTCCTCCTTGTCTCTGAGTGCTGATTAAGAAACCATTTCAGTGATCAGCCATCTTTGAGAAACTTAGAAATTAATTAAAAAGCTTGTGCTCGTTACTAGTAATGAAAGAAGGTACGTCCCGCATGTAGAAACTAAATTTCAGAATCACAAACTGATTCTCTATTTGCATAAACTTAAATATCTTTGAGTTCAGAAGAAACAACTCAGGTTGCACTCGCTGGGTTCAATCCATAAATTTATTGCTTGGAAATGATTTAAGTTAGAAGGATGCTATTAAGTGTAGGGGAACAAATCAGTGAGTGATTTCAGCTCCCACTAAAGGAGATATTTTTTGTTTGTAATTCGCCTCATCAGGCAACAACAGCTGTGCCTTAATTTTCACAGGTTGCTCACAGAAATTCAAGTAATCATTTAAGATATGTACACATTGGAATGTAAATACTCTGTGGTTTTGTTCCTTCTCTTATTTATGCAATTAGAGTATCAGGCTGACTAACAAGTTTTGACAGAGAATTACATATGTTCTTTTTATACACAAACCTCCTGTCCTGAATAAATATTTTGGGAAATCATTTTATCAGAACTCTTAAATCATAAGAACTTTGGAAACTCATTCCTAGGTATGTCCTTTAGTTCCTTATGCATCCATCCTTAAAAAGTGCTATGGATTATTTGGATCAAAATAAGAATATAAGGCAACTACTTAATAGCCAACATTTTTTTTTTTAAACCTTTAACCACCCCCTGCCATGGGCAGGGACACCTTCCACCAGCCCAGGTTGCTCCAAGCCCTGTCCAACCTGGCCTTGGACACTTCCAGGGATGAGGCAGCCACAGCTTCTCTGAGCAACCTGTGCCAGGGTTTCACTATATTAAGCAGGGAAAGTTAATTTCAATTATTTGCTAAGTTACACTTTTCTCAAAACTCAGGAATGTCAGGCACACCACGAATTCCAACTGTTAATTTTACTGTGGAATGTATCATACAGCAAGAGTTCCCAAGAACACCTGTGTCTTAATAAGAAGTTTGAAGACATTAATAATATTACACCTCCAAATAATTTGCTATCTAAGGACTGAACTGTAGTTTAACACCCTACGGCAAAGTCATGGACCATTAAAATGTTCTCAGAGATGTTTAATTATTCATTAGTCATTAACTCACGCCAATTGTTCTATCAAAACACTTAAGTTTTTCATGTAAATGTTGGAATTTCTTTTCATTTCACTATTGTAATGTGTTTTTGGAAATATAATGAGTTTTTAATATTTAAGCCTGAAAATATTCTGAAGGAAAAAATTATAATACATTGTTAAGCTCTGTTAAAACAGTAGTTTTTTCATTTTTCTGGCAGTTCCTAGAATGATGATCTCAACATTTTTCCTGCAAAATAGTCTTTGCTATGGCAGAAGCAGGAATACCCCTATCATTATGTTTTATTCCACTTATCAGAGAAAAACGTGTTTATTTTCTTTGCTCACATCTACTGTCATAACCAGCATGCTTGTTTTAGAATGTGACCAGTCTCCTGTCAGATCTTTTTTATTTTGTCCCCAAACTGATAATCTTTCCAACCTTTCTGAAGCAATTGTTGTTTTTCCCTACAGTGCATCATTGATCTAGTTGACATTTTTCTAATGTCTCCTACAGTTTAATGGATTCAGTCTTTTTCTCATGCTCTACTTTCCATGAATTCAGATTTATTTTTTCTGTATTCTGTACTATAACTCGTTTTATAAACTTCCCTCAGAGTTACACTCTTCCATGACATGTTTATTGTGTTCTTCCTCTGTTTATCTGCTTTGTCAGAATTTGTAGTGATTAGATTTTGTACCATCTCCTGTATAGGACAAACTGCATTGTTATCATCTATTCCTTTAGGCACAGGCATGAGACAAGCAAGATACCAACACACATTATATAAAAAAACCAACCAAACCAACCAACCAAAGACACCTACGGAAGAACGGTCCTGACTTTTTTTATTATTAATTTAATTTTTAAATCACGTTTTTTTTTTAAGCAAACTAAAATAGATTCTGTGGTAGATGCTTGGTTGTGACTTATATCCGTGGATCATGGGCTGATGTAATTGTGAGTGAATATGCAGAAATACAGGAAAATCGTGCTCATTTTCTACTATTTTGCTTATGTTTCCTCTCACTTAGTCTTCTTGTACTCTGTTTCCCCCAGAATCAGGATCAAAATTCCTCTCTTTTCACAGAATAAATAACTTTAACTCAAAGCTTCAAATGTCCCAACTCCAAAGGGAATATTAACCAGTAAATACAAGCCATCAAAACCTTTGCCCCCTACTCTAGGTAACAATCTCTGGTAGAGAATTGTTATTAATATTATAATATCCTACTGTAGCAGGACTGGAGCAGGAACATGGTGTCATCTTCTACATATGATGTATTCTACAAACATAGAGTTAAAAAAACCCCAAACCAAGATACAACCACAACCCAATCAAAACAGGTGTTTGGGGAATGATTGGAAAATCTAAGAATAAATGTCTGATGCTTTAACATACATGCAAAAGGCTCTATTGGACAAAGACAGGAAAACAAAATTAAATTTTTTTAAGAAGAGTAGGTTTGAGGTCTGATAATTGCTGTCTAGGCCTTTATTACCAAGTGCCCATCTGATACCAAATATGTATTATTTCTCTACATCAAAGAAGAAGCTACATTCCGAAAAATCTGGGTAGGTGCTTTTTTTCAGTTTCAGAAGATTTGTTTTTTCACAGTGTAAATGTGAGCTAAATATAAGTATGAGCTAAAGTCTATCACTCCCACTGATATTCAAAGCACAGTTTATTACAAATAAAACTCCCTGGTAAATGTATATTAATGCCTTTTGCCTTCCAAGGCAGTGCTAAAACCACCTGGAAAACATCAAACTCTATGTTACACGTGCATTAACAGAGTTTGACTCCTCAATCACTGAATTCCAGATATTATTTGAGCTTCTTCCCCTTGCTTCTCTTACCCATTATGCCCCATCTTACATTTTTTCTACAGAAATCCAGCCAGATTTTTTTATATAATTCATTACAGTGTCCCAAAGGACTTGGAACTTTTCCAGGTCTTTGTTTTGCTTCTATACTTTTGGCAAAAGAAATAAAAAGGGGAAAATTTATCCTGGAAGAATGCCGAGAGTAGCCCATTCAATCAAAATCATGTCTTGGTGCAGAGACTATTAGCCAGTCATATCCACATTCTATCTAAATAATTAACTTGTAACACAGAAATTCTAAATTATTGGAGTGTCCTTGAATTGTTCATGGAGTTTGCTGCTCACATTGACTGGAATGTGTTTGCATCTCACACTGACAGGAAAAAAAAATCTATTTTTAAAAATTCTAATGCTACTGTACCAAAATCTAAAGTAGCCTACACAGAACATTGTCTGGAAAGTAAAAATAAAAATAAAAAAATAATCAGTTGCACCTTAATGATTCTGTATGCAGTGCAGTGAGGAAAACTGTCTTGAACTCCATCCTTTCAGTCTGCAAATTGCAAAGACCATAAGATCAAGCAATAAAAAGTACTCAACAAATAAAAAAAGGAAATAAAAAAATCATCCATCTTAGCAAATGTTTCGATCTTCCGAAATCACTTCCTAAAAACAGAGATAAGGTGGATACATTTTTTGCTCTGTGAGAGTGAGGGAGCCCAGGACCAGTTTGCCTGGAAAGGTTGTGCAATCTCCACCCTTGGAGAGTAAGAACCCAACTTGTCATGGTGCTGTGTGACCTTCTGGCCCTTCCTGAGCTGAGGATTGCACTAGAGGATCTCCAGAGCTCACTCCAACCTTAACCATTCTGAGATTCTGCTTTTCGGGGAGGTAAGAGAAGTTTTCAGAGTGCCTTTCATTTTCTTGGCCTCTTTGAGGGCAAAAAATATCAGGTTTTAAAACATCTGTCTAATATGGGAACAGAACTTTTTTCTATCACAAAAAAGCACGAACTGTTCTTGGGGACATGGTGCAAACCATCATTGGAAAAGGCAAAAATAATGGTATATACCAAACCAAAATACCTGTATTGAAACCAAAGAGGTGTACAGATCAATCTGGACAGGGTTAGAGCAACTGTCCTTGCAGCTGTTTCATTTTTGCTGCATATGAATTTCTAGAAGTTTAAGTGGTAACAGACGTATTTAGAAAAGGAAACTTTAGTTGGAAAAGCTTCAGTGACCTGCTGGAGCAAGTTTGAAACTGTGCGCAGTACTTCAGGCTCTGGGTTTGGTACATAATTTTCCTTATGTAGCAACTGAATCAATTATTTTCACTGGCAAGGTACTGTATTTATTGCTTTTTGTTTTTTTACCTGTGCCCTTCTAGTCACACATTAGCATGAATTACAAAATTGCTGCTTCCAGGCTACAGCATCTTCTGTGTCTTTGCTTTTGTTAATTATAAAAGCAGCTAAACCACATTAACTTGCACAAATGTACCACAAGGAGAATTATCTCAGCTGTTTGAAAAATAAAAGAAAGTTAATTAGTATTGCTCTTCCTAACATTTGTCCTTCAAATACCTGTGGAGGAGTCTGAGTGACCTTCTCTTGGCTCCACAACCTTGCAAAAGACAAATCTGCACATAGTAATCTTTGCAGCTGTTGTCCTTAGGGCTGTAAGAAAAGAGAATAAAAGAATATAGGTGGAAGGAAGTATACAGTGCATTGCTTGGAGATTAGTGATGCAGCCCAAACTGCCTGTAAGAAAACAGCAGAAAAGTTTTCTTTCTATTTTTTTTTTTCCAAAATGCAGTAGAGCAAAGAAAGTTAAAGATCTGAAGACCTGAAGAAAAGATATATCCACTGACATTCACAAATTAAGGGGGAACTGGAAAATAGTGAGTGTGGTCCTAATATCTGGGGGTTTTGTTTGCTTTACCTTTACTCAAAATTAAAGCCATCAATAAGGTTGGTGACTGCTCTGGTGGACCCAGTTCTACAAGGAATTCTAGAATTATACAATTCTAGAATTATGAATCTGGAAAAATTATAAACAGAATCTGATTCACAGTGTTTCTCAGCTGTTCACAGTCTCACATAAAGCAGTGCTTTAAACATAACAAGGTATTATTGATCCTGTGAAAAAAGCAATATAAGCACCTCTCGTTAGTGTTCAGCCCCTGATTAGCACTAAAGGTCACACACAATCTGATGTGTTCCTGGCGTTGGACATTGAATTTTCCTAAAAGTTAATTCAAGGATTACAAACCTCCCTAGACTACATGAAAAGCTGATAATTATTCAAGCGAGGTCCCCTTGCCCTGTCTCTAGTCACGTTAATCAGCAGCATGGCTGTGCTAGTGCAGGAGCTGTTGGATAATTAACAGTACATGGCTGGGAGGAAGTCAGTGAGCAGGGAATGCCCCAGATACCAGCCAGCAATGTAAGTAGGAAGGAAATGTAGAAATTTTTTTGCCCTTCATCTATTCTCAAAGATCATTTTCTCCTCTGTATTACAAGACATGATTTAGTTTGTCAATAACATGAGTATTTCTAAAATACACCACTTCAGGTAGGAAGACAAGTCATTCATTTGCTGAGCGGTACAAGTCAGGAGTGAAACATGAATTTCTGATCCACAGCAAGTGTTTTCTTGCAAGAACCTTTCACATGTTTATTGCACATTGCAAACACAGTTGTAAATATCTCACATTTTCAATATTCACAAACACTATCAAATCATAAAATCACAGAATAGTAAAACTGCTTCCTTTGGAGGGGGCCTCAAAGCTCATCTCATTCCACCCCCTGCCATGGGCAGGGACACCTTCCACCAGCCCAGGTTGCTCCAAGCTCCATTCAACCTGGCCTTGGACACTTCCAGGATCCAGGGGCAGCCACAGCTTCTCTGGGCAACCTGTGCCAGGGCCTCCCCACCCTCACAGGGAAGGATTCCTTCCCAGTATCCCATCTATCCCTGCCCTCTGGCAGTGGGAAGCCATTCCCCCTTGTCCTGTCCTTCCATCCCTCTTCCAAAGCCCCTCTCCAGCTCTCCTGGAGCCCCTTTAGGCGATGGAAGGGATTCTAAGGTATTCCCAGAGCCTTCTCCTCTATAGACTGAAAACCCCAGCTCTGTCCCAAATTATGATTTGCACAGCACCTCATCATTTCTAAATGACAGAAACTGCTCTAGAAAAGCCTTCAACATCAAGAACTGATTTTATTCTGAATCTTCTATGACTTGTAACCTGCAGTTCTAGTCTTGAAGGCCTACTTGCATAAATGTTCCATACACTGAGAGGTAGCCATGGAGTACAGAATTTTCAGCAAGCAAATGAAAGTGAAAGAGCCTCTTGGACCAATAAAATAGCACACCAATCAAGTAAACTTAAAGTAAATTTGAAACCAGATATAAACACAGAAAAATAGCATAAATAGTGGCAGTCCATATTTTATCACCTTGTAACTAGTAGCTGAAATTCCTTTGTCATAATTTTATGACTCAGATAAGCATAAATATGGGGAGAACACACAATGTCTAAGGAGCAAACAGATGCTAATGTTAGAGTCAGGTAAAGGAAGTACGGAAAAAACAGGTGCAAGTGACAAAATCTCCAAGATGAGAACAAGGGGTGGCACGAAAGGTAGGTGGTGGAACCAGAATAAGCAAGAAAGACGCCTAGCAAAACCAGATCAGAACTGTTTCTGATCCTCAAGGTACCAGAAACAATGTTGGGACCAGATGAAATCATGTATTTTCTTTTTTAGAAGTTGTCCAAGCAGCATAGAACACCAGTGATGAGAAGGAAAGCTGGGGGAGAAAGAAAAAACCTGCTTGGATTCCAGCTCCCCTCGACCCAGGAGGAGCACAGCAGTGAGGGATAACAGCCCCAGCTCCCTGGGATCCTGCAGGTAACTTTGGATAAGCTTGATAATTGCTTGATGTAGTATGATTAATAAAGAGTAAGAACTAACAGTCTATGATGTGTATACTTTACTAATATGAAATTAAAGTGCTGTTTTGAAGTTTGAAACTGGTCTGGCTTTTTAGTCACAATGCTGTGCAGAATATAGCATCAGTCTCTGCAAATAAATGACATTCAGATAGATGTGCATTTCCTCCTTCTGATTTTCTTTCCTTCAAAAGAATAAGAGGAGAAAATGGAAAGCACATTATATGTAACTGTTAGGTCTTCCAAATATAATGACATCATAAAATCACTTGACATCAGGGATTACCACTATTAATGACAAGAGAAGGTGGAAATCACCCAAATTAACATTGCCATGACGTTCTATACCTTATCAGTATCCTACTTTCTCCACAGCAAATAAGAAAATTCTTCTCTCTAGTGAAGAGGTTCTCTGTATTTTGCATCTAGAGCTCAATACAGGTTCCTTGACCTGTTGCTTGTATCATTTTGGTAACTGCTGCAACAAAAGGCAGTGGGAATACGTGTGTAATCGTGTTGCTCAGCACAGAAGTTATGAAATTGCTCTGGCAGTTTCCCATTTTCCACCTCATGACTTCAGCACTCCTTGTGATGCTGGTTTGTGTCATCAATCACAGTTTGATGTGCACTGACACTGTTCTTCAGCTCCTCAGTGTCACAAGCAGAGCAGTTGTGTCATCAGCGTGTCCCTCCTGGGCTGTCACCACCCTGTGGAAACACCGAGCACAAGCTCTCTGATGATGCCTGATAAGAGGCTCCCCGGTAATTTTTAAGCAATGGCAGTTGCAAAAGCCTTGTTTAATTGTAATAATTTCTCATTCGTTTTGGAGAATGAGCTCTAGTTTGATGTGGCGAAATATTTGTTAATATTGCAGAATAGTCTCCTGAACTGTGAAAATAGAGACATCGTGGTTGAAATAGCTCTATAAATCAGAAAGGAAAACAGATTTGCTTCCATACAATAAAAGAGTTTAATTTATGCTGTTTTGTAAGACAATATCATTCTAAAACATCTATCATAAAGCAAGTCGTTCAGACCCCTACCTTATGCAGATACCTACTGAAATTTCCTGAGTTATCGTTGCATTCTAGATACTGATATGTGAGTTTCACTGGGAATTTCATAGACACCTTTAAGAGTCACATCTTTCCTGACATCCAAAGGATTTTAAGAGCCTTATCTATAAATAACATAACTTTCATAATTTTAAGAGGAAAATTATCTGTCATAATTTTAAATTAAGCAGGTGGCTACTAGGTAAATAACTACAACAAGATTCAGGAGTAGCTCTTTGAGCTGTTCCTTTTTTCTTGTGACAGAGAAGCAGCTGCACCTGGAGAGGGCATGAGAGTATTCTCCAAAGCTGCTGGTTAAAGGGCTAATTCCTGAAATGGGGGCTGTCTCCTGTACATATCTCAGCCCTTCACTCAACAGCCATCCCACAGCAGCTATTTCAGGCTGGAACTTCTCAAGCAGCTCTTGAGCTGCAGGATACAGCTCCGTGTGAGGCTGCAGGGAGCTGGTAAAGCTCTGTCCAGAGGACTTGCAGTCTCCATACAATGGAGCACTTCTGAATGTTACACAAACAACTGTACAGGAAAATCTGTGGTTTGCTTTGGATGATGGAGCAGTGGTCCCTTGATATGGTTGCACATAGGGCACAAAACCCTGACATATTTTGAGGAAAATAGCAGTACTGCACACTGTCAGCAGGTATGGCTGGGTTTGCTTCGGGGAATGAAGGAGGCAGAGGCAGCCCTGAAAACTCAAATTATCCTCTGAATTTCTGCCAGCTACTAATAAAGGTCAAGGTAAAAATGACAAGAATGTGACTAAAACAATGTTCCCCTGTTTTTGCTCCTCCATTAGACACTGAGAAGAAAACGTTTCCGTAAATCTACCTGTTACTGGAAATCAGGACAAAGATTCCCCAAAATTGTGTCATTGGTTTTTAACATAATACAGTTTTTCTTCTAGCTTCCAAAACTTTTAGAACTTTATTGCTGTTTCTTTTCAATTAGAGGAGTGAGAAAAATTCCCTGCTTGGTTTTTTAGAACAAATAAACCTATGACAATTGTCATACACTAAAATTCACAGATTTAAAATACCAGCTAACATGCTGCATTCAAGAGCCTGTAGTGGTTTCTGTAGACATGGAATTAGCTGTGATACTCCTGGTAGTTTAGAGAGTCCTAGATTTCAATCACATTTATTTTTAGAGTCGTAGCATCCAACAGCAACACAGTGCAACAAAAGTATTTTGATTCTGTATTTCAGAGTCTGTTTCAGATACTCACAGCATCCCCAAGATGGCACTATGCCATAGAAATATTAAGAGACAGGACACAGAAGTTAAAATTAAATTATGGAAAGTAAAAACAACGACAACATTTTGTGGAATTGATAAAAATAGAATTGAATGTGCATATTTAAACCAGCACATAGAATGCTAAGGAATTATTAATATTTAATTAACAGAAATCATCAAAAGGTATTTTTACTTAGAATTTTTTTTCTCAATGTACTGTTGAAAGACTTTTTTGTTATAATGGGATATATATCAAATATATAATAAACTATATATCAGTTTGTTGAAGGCCCCTGGCAGTGCCAATCACATTGGGTGGTCAGTCTAACAGACTAATCAGTGTTAAATACTAATGTGATCCAAAGATATGTCTTTCTCAACAATTTTCTGTATGTCACACCATATATGTGCCTAGCTGGAAAATGCATTGAGGGGCTAAATTGTATCCTGACCCTATTTATGGATCAATAAAATTTGATTGTGGTCTGTAGGAAGGCATTCTTTCTGTTAAAAGTACATGAACTATGCCATGAGAAGTGTGCTTATAGGGTTCTGTGCTCTATTTTTAGTTTTTGACTGTTCACAAAATGACATGCACATGGATTAAAATGTGTCTTTCCAAACAGAAAAGTGGTACATAAAGACTTTAACAAGTGTGACAAAATTACTATTGTCTGCCCAGAATTTTTTATTTCAAGAATTTCTGATGAAGCTTTGGGAACAGGAGATGCATTCCCAAATGCAGATCATAAAAATGGATATAAAAATGGAGATAAGCAGAGTAACCACAGCCGCCTGCTCTGAGAAACAAAAGCAGAACAATGTCACTCTGCTTATTCATTCCAGTCTGCTTCAATGAGCTACTTAAGCAAGCGAGTAATTTCATTGCTTTCATTCACAGAAATACATACCTGCTTAAAACAAGATGCTGGCAGGGGAAAAATATGGCTAGATATTTCATTAAACTAGATTTCTTAAACCTGGAGTGCTCTCCATTGCCCAGAAACATCTAAAAGTCCCTCAGAAAATCGTATGTAATCAAGATTTCTGGAAGTGTCCAAGGCCAGGTTGGATGGGGCTTGGAACAACCTGGGCTAGTGGAAGGTGTCCCTGCCCATGGCAGGGGGTGGGATGAGATGGACTTTAGGGTCATGGAGCACAGATTTGAACTAGACTTATTTAGTATTTATTTGTGGGTACAGTGAGGAAAAGTATCACTGACCATACTCCAGGGTCTTGCTGATCACCTCATATCCATGCAGGTACATCAGGACACCTCAGAACACACAGGTTCTGTGCTCCTTCTGACCTTTGGCATTGCAGAATGGTTTGGGTTGGAAGGGACCTTAAAGATCACACAGTTCACCCCCCAGCTGCCCCAGACAGGAGCATCTTCCACTATCGGATGTTGCTTCAAGCCCTGTCCAACCTGACCTGGAACACTTTCAGGGATGGGGCAGCCACAGTTTCTCTGGGCAACCTGTGCCAGGGCCTCACCACCCTCACAGAGTTTCTTCCTACAAGTCAATCTAAACCTGCCCTCTGTCAGCGTGAAGCCAGAACAGGCAGAGTTACCAAAAAACTTCTGAGATATTTGCCCTCACCAGCACTGCCTGTCTTTATTTGACTATGACATCTGGAGCTTCATACACAGAAAGGCAGGAGAAAACTGACTGACTTCTCTCTGCCTGTGTGTAGCAAACGTGTCCCCACACAGAGCCAGGGGAGAGAACACAGCTGAGCTGCCTTAGCTGCTGGCACAGTGACCACGACACCCCTCTGGACAGACCTGACTCCCAGAGGTCTCTGCAATCTCAACACACCAATCTCATCAGGGCACAGCAAGTCCAGCTTCCCCTTTACATAAAAATAAATAATTTTGCTTTCCTGTAGGCCCTTTATTATTTGTCTGCAGTGGGGTTGGAGAGGAGGGAGAGGAAGAAAAAGTCTCTTCTCTGGCTGCTGTTTTTGCTCCACACTCATCATTGCCTCCTCCAAAAGAATCATTTTGGAGAGGCCACAGCCTGATCAAGGCTGCCTTGTGTAGAAATCACATAGCAGAATCACACAGAATCCCAGGATGGGTCAGGCTAGAAGGGCCCACAGGGGTTCATCTGGTCCCACCTCCCTGCTCCCCAGAGCACAGGGCACAGGATTGTGTCCAGAGGAATCAAGAATATCCCCAGGGAGGAGACTCCACCCCCTCCCTGGGCAGCCTGTCCAGTGCTGGGTCACTGCCCAGCAAAGAAGTTCTTCCTTCTGTCCAGGTGGAACTTCATTTGAGAATATAAATCTTCATTCAAAATATAATTTGCCATTTTAGTATTTTTCCATTGTGTCACATCATGTCAGCAATCCAAGCATACGAACCCTTTGACATATTTTACCCATCAGTGTCAAAATTTCAAACCTATTCATTATAATCCCCAATCCACAAAGACACTTTGAAAAGAAAACAAATAATACTTTTAAAGGTTTTGTTCCAAAGCTGATCTCATTTGAGAGGAAGAGGAATCTGTGCGAATGTGGGGGGAATTGGATCTTTTAGGTGCTACTTACAGAAGGATATTGGGAACCCTCCGTGTTCATGAACATTCTCTGTCTAGACTTTTTGTCTGTTGTATTGCTAACAGTGACCAACTGCAGAGTTCCTTGTTGCTGGTTAATGATATGTTGCTACTAAATCAATAAACCCCCTCTAATTCTGATTTAGTGTAAACTACATGAACTAAGCAGCTTTTCCCCACAAAAACATGAAAGTTGACTGAAATTATGACACAGTTGGTATGAGAAATTTGTTCAGACTGTTCACGTGAAAAAGCATTTTCTTTTGTTCAGAAGCAACTAACAGAAAATGAGGGATAAGGAGATGCCAGTCCTCTACCCTCACTGTGTAAGAGGTCTTGTAGCTCTGGTTCCTTTTCTTACTCAAGAGTCAAAGCACTGTCAAGTCTTCCTGAGCAACCCTTCTGAAGCTGTGATCATTCCTGCCTGCCCAGTCACGTGGAAAAAAGGGGCAGCTACTTCTGTAAGGTTTGCATACATGGGAAATGTTATTGAGTTTCATTATATATATTCTAAGAAGATTGGAAAATCAGTATTACTCAAAAATCTTCTTCCTCAACACACCATTTTTGTGTGCATATCCAGTCAGGTCTGCTCAGCACTTAGTCTACAAATATTTCAAAAGTAATTCTATGGTCCAATCAACTCTTCTGTAGTTGGTACAGCTGTGAGACAAAGAGCAGGTCCTTATTCCTCTGCTTCATGTGTCAGGAACAGAATTATTCCCTCCCTTTGAACTGCACATTTTATGTGACATTAAGGCATCAAGTCTCATGAAAAAGGGAACACTCCTTCTTGGAGGGATGGGGAGGAAGGAAGTGATAAACCACTTGCTAGGAAGAAAAGGCTCCTTTTCAGGTTGCTTTTAGCACATTGTGACAAAGATCATTACACTTGTAAACAAAGTGCACTCAGTAAATGTCAACAACCAGCAATAGCTATTACTTTTTTGAGTGATTCATCAAACTTTAAATCAAGAATTGAAAATGGAAAGCATGGTGGCTTCCTCACCTTTACAGACTGGTGCTGTATTCTGTACTGGAACCTGCAGTACCAGTTTGTGGAACCAGTTGGTCTCAACAAGAGTGGAACTGCAAAACCAATGTTAGAATCAAAAGAAAGGCGCAGGGTGTGTCTTTATGCAGTCACTTGGAACAGATTATTGTCATACCAGGTCTGCCAAAAATTGTTAATATATTTCTGGGAGATCTCAAACCAAAGTTTTACAAGCTAGAGGAAAACATTAGTTTTTATTATCTGAAATATTTTCTATTTCAAGATGTAAAATTTGGCCATAAAATTGTGACAAGTCTCCAAGTAAACAAGAGCTTTATGACAAATTTGTCTAAATCTTAGCCATAGACTTACAGAATTGAGTGTCTTTCAGTCAAAATTCTCCAATAGAATATTGTCTGGAATAATACATTTTACATGAACTCGAGATTTTTATCACTGGGCAATACAATGAAAAATAAAAAAGATTTATGCCCTGCTCTGCAGCAGAGAGAATGAAAGGATGCAGTCAACTCTCTCCTTGCTGTTCTGCCTTCCAGATTGAATTGCAGTTGAGTTCTTGCTTCCAGATTTAATATCCATCTCTTGGCAATCTTCTGAGTGCTAATGAATGATTCCCATTCCTTGCTGCGTCTTGGGAATTCCTTCCCCTTGCCCCTAAGGCCTGGATGACACTTGATGGCAATGTGGTACCATCTCTGCTCAGAGAATCACAGAACCACAGAATCATTAAGGTTGGAAATGACCTCCAAGATTATTGAGTCCAACTTTTGAACAGCATCAGGTCAACCAAATCATAGCACTAAGTACCATATCCAGTGATTTCTTAAACACTTCTAGGGATGGTGACTTCACCACTCCATCACTTTTGCTACATATAAACCCCCAATATTATGCAAATAAACCAGATTTTTTTCCTACTCATTCCTTTCCACCTGCCCTTAAAAATGCATAACGGCTGGAGGGAAACTCCCATGGACCAGAGAACCCCAGACTAGAACAAACCTAGTAAAGGTTCTTTCTTAAAGGTGTTTACAGCACAATGGAGATGTAGTTCCCTGAAGAATTTCCTCTCCCAGGCAGTTCAAAATCTTAATGTAAAGTAGTCTGAAAGGTTAATGACCAATTAGACCTGGGGGTAAACATTAACTAAAGGTTTTGAAGGAATTTTTCCTTTGGGTTTTTACTCTTTTTGAGATACTCTATCAAGCCAAACCTTCAGGTTTTAGCTGGAGTGAATTACTCATTCAGTGTTTCTTCTGACATGTAATTTTGTCCTTGGGGGAAAAAAGTGAAACAGCAGAAACGGATTTCCAACACTCAGAAAAAAAATTTACATATATTTAAAATCTCCCTAGGTGATGGACATATATTTTTCCCTGCAAGAGTTTAATAAGGACAAAAAAATATAAACACCTACAGGTAGTCAGGAGAACCATGACTGGCAATGGTATTATTTGCATTTACCTCATGGGTTATAGCCCAATTTATGAATGAAAACACCAATGTGGTTTATACACAACACCCCTTCATCTACCACCCAGCTTGTATTCAATTTTTTTTAACACAAAATAAAACTTTAGTCACTTCAACTTTCTAGAGGGGCCTTGCCATCCTAAAAGGAGCCATAGATAGAGGAACAGTCTAACATACCCCTGTGCATTTCCTATACTGGAAATATCTACTTCCTGAACTTTTGGAAAAAGATCATGGCTGTGCTGCGGTGTGAGTGCATGGGCAGGGATGCACTGAGCTCCATCTGCCTAAAGTGTCCAGAAATAGTGTATTTACTTAGAGAGGATGTAATCAATGAATCATAGAATCGTGGAATCATAGAATTCTTTGGGTTGAAAAAGGCCTTTAAGCTCATCAAGTCCACCCATCAACTCAGAACTGCCGAGGCCACCACTGACCCTTGTCCCCAGGTGCCACATCTACATGGCTTTTAAATCCCTCCAGGGCTGAGGACTCCTCCACTGCCCTGGGCAACTGTGCCAGGGCTGGACAAGGTTTTCCATGATGAAATGTTTCCTAATACCCAATATAAACCTTCCATGGTGCAAGTTGAGGGTATTTCCCCCTGTCTTATCAACGGAAGCAGAGCCCGACCCCCCCCGGCTCCCCCCTCCTGTCAGGGGGTTGCAGAGCCAGAAGGTCCCCCCTGAGCCTCCTTTGCTCCAGGCTGAGCCCCCCCAGCTCCCTCATCTGCTCCTGCTGCTCCAGCCCCTTCCCAGCTCCCTTCCCTTCCCTGCTCACGCTCCAGCCCCTCCGTGTGTCCCTTGTTGAGGGCCCAGCCCTGGACACGGCCCTGGAGGTCCCTCAGCCGTGCCCGGCACAGGGACGGGCACTGCCCTGGGGCTGGGACACCCCATGGTTGGCACAGCCCAGGGGCCACTGGCCTCCTGCCCCCGGGCACCCCTGGGCACCCCTGGGCACATGTTGGTTGATCAGCACCCCCAGTCCTTTCCCAACAGATATTTCCAGCCACTCTGCCCCAGCCTGGAGCATTCATGGGGCTGTGGTGGGCCAAGGGCAGGACCCAGCACTTGATCTTGTTAAACCTCACACAGTATTTTGTTCACCTCTTTCCTCTGGCTGGGAGGTTTTAACAGGCTCCCACCTGTCTGCCTTGCTGACCTTCCTCCTGAATCTTACCCAGTCCTGTCCCAGTAAGGGAGAGAGGAGGAATCCTGGTTCTAATAATGGTGAGATATGGAACTGCTGAGCTCTCAGAGCATCATTAGGTAACTCACTACTTCTCTTCTCAAAGCATTATCATGCTTTATGTTAGGGTTGCTATTTCAGTGCACCAGAATTTTTTTTTTTAATAGAATGTGAAACAACTGCTTCCATAATCCTACACAGGGTAGAAGAGGAATTTGACTTTAGATGTATATCTGTCAGAAATGCAGATACTTCATTCCTTGTTTGTTGCATTTTTGTGAGAATAATTGTGGCTACACTAGCATTTTGAACTAATTCTGAGGAGACACTCTACCACCATGACTGAGCAACAAACCTGCTCTGTAAAGCTCAGACTACTTAGGATAAAACTGTAGTATCAAATGCTGTGTGGCAGGGAACTGCTGTGCAGGATTTATTAGAGTTATTTTAGGTAATAGAAGCAGCTTCTGTGTCGAGCATGGAGTTCAGAAGACTAATATGCTTGTTCTTCTCCACAGGTCTGTTAAACTGCCCTAAGCACTGGGTATGTATTAAAACAGAAAAAATAGCAAATTAGTTCACACTGAGGTCCACGCTCTGAGGTAATGCTTGCAAAACCCAGTGGGGAGGCTGCAGTATGGGGATGTCCTTAGAAACACAAAGCATCTTAAAACTTTCTGGGAAAGGTAGTTTTCCTCATTCAGAATCCTGCTGGTTGACTTTTAAACCTCATTGTCTTCATCTCTGTTTTTCATAAAGCATTTTCTTAAGGACATAAGGCATTTGAGATTATAAGATATTTAGTTCTCCACATTTTAGCAACAGAACTAACCTGATTTATAGTGGGCTGTGGAAAAAGTCTGCAGGGATAACCATAAAAATCCCAGGGTTGGGATGCTCATCTGTTATCATCCTGGAACTTATTGTAATGCAGTGAAGAATACAATTAATTCAGAAACCTTTGACTGTTTTCTGTGCACTAGAAACTTGAGTCTATTAAACCTACATAAGTATTGGTCATTTATTAGGAATGAATTTCAAAATTGTACAAATCCATTTTTTATATAAATAGCAGAAAGCACCAGAGCTGATTAATGACTAAGGAATTGTCTGCCAAATTTCTTATTTAATTAAAACTTTGTCTTTTTCACTCTAAAAATGAGAAGCAAACTGCTAGAAAAGACTCAAAAGCTGTTCTCATGTTACGGAGAAATAGTTGAGCTTTACTACTAATAAAGTTTTTCTTGCTTATGTGTGAATTATTTTAAAAGGTAGATTGTGCAATAGAATTTAAGATTCAAATTTCATCACAGAAAAAACCCATCCATATACCCAAGGCATATTAATTATTATTACATCACATTAAAATAAGTCATTACTTTATGCTTATTTGTTTGAGCCAGACCAGGGTTTCAGCGTTCCAGCAGCTCTGCATAGATGTCTAAAAATGCAACACTGTTCTAATAATTTTAGGATCTAAACCCATGCAAAATTGTAGAGGTAGGATTATTACAGCAGACACCTATTGCACATGTAGAGTATCAAAGGAGATACTCCACCTCCCAGTCTGACACAAGGATCAGATCGTCTGAGTGTTGCAGCTCACAGAATAACAAAGAACAAGTCGTGAATTTTGGACAACACAGACTTCAGAGGAATCACCCCAACATCATGAAGGTCTTCTGGTTTCTTAACATTTTTCCCAGGTTAACACTGTGGAACTTTAGAAAGGAAATAGAACTCTAAAAGTCTGCACTAAAAATAGCTATTCCATTTTGGGAGGGGAAAAGAAATCACAGAATTCCTCGCTCACCTCTGGTTACGTTTTATGCTCTTTGAAAGAGCTGAATGTTCAGTCCTCCTTCAATATGAAAAGGTCTCTTTTAACAGTTCTGAAAAGGACTCCAGTATGTTGTGCAGTCCAGTTCTTTTGCAAAAGAATTCCATGCCCAGCCTCCCTCAGGTGTGGGCAGCTGTCCTGGCCTGAACAACTCTGCCTCTGCACCATGAGGAGCAGAATAGCATCTTGAGCAGCATCCCTGTAGTACATGAGTCATAAGGACATACAACAGAATGAACTACAAGGAGTGACACCTCCCTCAGCAACAGGAGAAGCAGCATCTTCTGGTCTCTTCATAATTTCCTTTCTCAGTGTACAGTCAGAATCCCCTGTGCTAAAACTTAAGAGTTCTGTTTTCCAATTCTTCTTACGAGCCCCTGTTACAGTCATGGTAGTCCCCAGCAATCCACCCCCAGGAAGATGGGTAATAGAGAGTGTTATTCATTATTTGGAGTTCAGCAGACTTTGACAAGGAAAAATAAAGTTCCAATAAGGTTTCCTAATGGCATGATCTCCTCTGCAGAACAACTGTAAAACTATTTCAAATTAAAGACAATTTCACAAGTGCAGAACACAAAACCTGATTCCTTTTGGTTTTGCCCTCTTCCTCACCAAAAATCCTGCAAATGTTCAGCTGGACTGCAAAAGTGCTTCCATAGATGATAGGTTGTTTTTCATCCTGGTGGATCAGTACAGGGGTGTTTTTCATGTCTAAGGAAAATATCACCCAAGGGGAGTCAACACATGACAGCTTAGGCATTTCAGGGTCATACCAATCTCTTCATTCCAAATCTCTCTCCTCAGCTACCTGTGAGGCTTATCTCAACTTGCCTGAGGACTTGTGAACACACTTATGAACAGACTTCTTTGTTCAGTAAGACATAACACTAGAAGAGCCACAGCTACAGCTTTAAGAGTGTTTCAGTAACATGAGTGTAGCTGGAATTGTAATAACTTACAGTGTTCCCAGAGAAAACTCTACTTTGTCTCAAAGAGCTACTCAGGTGGCAGGTCTCACCTTCCTCAAGAGCAGACACAGACTTACCATCACTCTGAGATTTTCCTGAGTGCCAACTACCTCTGTTTCCAACTATCACAATGAAACAGGCTCACTGGTGCTTAACACTAAATGAATTATTTTTCCAGACATTTTCCACAAACTGGATTGTTTTTATTCCTTCAGCCAACATGAGTTGAGGAAATGTACTGGGGAAAAAAAGTTTTCTGTATATTTCTCTTAAACCTTTATCTTTCCTGACAAGGTTTGTTAGGCTGTTTCTAGCCTGTTGACCTTGATCTCTGGGTTGGGAGGGACAGCCTGCACTGTTGAAACACGTTCCTTGTTTCAAAGTCAGTGGCACTCAACTGCAACATCAACTACTCATCTACTCATCCTCTGCCTCTACTCACTGCCAAGGTTTGACAAGTATCTTAAAGGCTCCCTTTGATCATCAAATCCCAGATCATTAGTTTGATTTATTATACATTTTTCCAAAATATGATGTCTCAAGCCATAAGCATTTCTAATGACCTTTTGGTATTCATTCCACTGGGGAATTTTTATCTACCACCTGTGTTTACCTTCCTATATCTCCTATGCTTTAATTTCAGTCATTCTGGTGTATCATTCTTATATATCAAGGAACAACACACTTACTTCATTACACTGAGGTTGCAAGAGACCACAGAAGGTCTCTGGTGCAGTTCAGATGAGGCTGTTCAAGGCTTTATCCAGTCAGGGCTCAAAAATCTCCAAGGATGGAGACAGCAGAGCTTCTCTGTGCAATCTGTTCTGCTCTTTGCCTGTCCTATTTTCAAGCACCATGCCTCTGAAAAAAGCCCAAAGCTGCTGCTTGCAGGATGCACAGAATGGTAACAAACCAGCAGTGGAAGAATTTAAGAGCAAAAGTAATCATGCATACAATTCCCAGATATTTATCTATGAAAATACACGGGGAATCTGTTGAGGACGACTAGAGATGGAAACTGAATCTCTTTCAATGCCTGTTTTTCTTGCCCTTCCCAATGATTTACATTTTTATAACAGATCACATTCTGAGGATGAATCAGCAGTCCCTAATTTCAAGTGGAATGAGAAGCCTGAGATGGGAGGGGGTCACAATCCAAGAGGTGGCAAGCGCAACATCCTCTCGAGAGAGGTGCTCACATCTGCTCATCTGCTCCCCAAAAACGCTGAGCCGAACAACAGACACCCCCTCTGAGCTTCTGTGGAACCCACCAACTCTTCTAAAACACATTATGTGGCAATTTTGAAAATTCTGCAGCCAAGACAACCTCTAATTGCTGCCTCCTCACGTCTCCCCTGCATTTTTCCTGCCGTTCCTCCTCTCTGCAGTTGTGCTTTACTGGAGGGGTTAAACGGTTTTGTGAAACTGATAAAACCTGCCCGACGTTCCTGTGCCTGTTTGCCCATTCCTCCTTTGGATAATAAATTAGTATGGATTCAACATGTCAGAATTTTTTGCAAGATGCAACAGAACTTGCATTCTGCACCTGAGAGATTTAATTACACAACATCTCTGTGCTAGTGAAGCATTCAGTGATATGCTGCTGTTATTTGTCAGGCTTTTCTATCCAGGATCAGCTCCATGTATTACCAGCATTTGGCATAAATCTCACAGTAGTTAGTATAACAGATACAGAAGCACTAATGCAATAGTATTTTTTAACTGAAATATTTTTAAAGAAGTACATTAATAACTTAATAATGACTTAATATTGCTTGGTATATAAGCCTTAGAAGAATTCCAGTATTAATACATGTAGAAATTCTGAATCTGTTTTCTTGATGCTCTAAAAGTACACGCTATAAGTTGTGTACTTTTGTAGTGGGAAAAAATGAGCTGGAGGGAACTTGTAAAGGAAGCTCAAAGCATCTTTTTATATACATGTGTTTAAAATTTTTATATATGTATATACTCAATGTAGTAGTATAATGTGACATCTACATTTTGATCAACGTATTTACTTCCTGTAAGCTTAACAGAAACGGCTTGGGTTTTGAAAATAAGTGTGAACAAAATACCTGCTTGTTGTAAATGTCACATTAACTATAAATTTTCCTTTCTAATAAATATTCCCCAAAAATACTGCAGTCTTGAAAAATGCAAAACTGAGAATAAAAGCAACTGGAAAACTGTTTTGACTTGTCTGCTAAGAATGTCGATAGTTATGTGGAAGCATATCACACTTAGAAACACTGAGAAATACACTAGGCAGAGCTTGAACTACATGATCTGAAACAGCATAATTAACTATTTAGTTAGTACTGATTGATGTATAGCTTGTGTAGAGCAGCTCTAAGCAATCTCATTCTATTGCATCCCTAATACTATATATTATATAATATGCATAAACCTTTATTGAGAACATAAGCAGAAATGTGTGGATGTGTTTTTACATACCAGATAAAACAGCTCTGTGCATCACACAAAGGTCTGTTTTTAAAAGAGTGTAGGCTTTCTTTCCCCAACCAAAAAAAGAAATCTCTGTTCAGGCTCACAATTCCAGGGCCACCTACATTCAGAAGAGCACATAACCTGGTGCCAACTTCATAGACTTTAGGGAAACTTTGAAAAAAGGCTGGAAAGATATCCTGACCTCCAGCCTTCATATCCTGAACTGCAGACTTTATGGCTCAGACACTTCTCTTTGCCACCCACCCCTTTCCTTGGTGTATTCAGACTGAAGTTATCAAAGAAAGTTTCCTAAAAGAGAGATTTTAACTGATGAATCATTTCCCAAGGGAAGCAACACGTCTGGTACAAAAGCTATTGGAAATCAGGCACGGCAAAATCCTGGCACACACCATTTAGGGAAGAGTCCTGCCCTGCTCCCAAGGGATCAGCAGGTGTTCTGTGAAATAACTGCACTCTTTGGATAGACACAACACAATTTACTGGCATTGGCCAAGGGAAAGAGACTTCTCTTTTGGACAGACACGAGAATTTAACCCACACTGTGGCATTATGTCCAAAAGATGTAAAATTCTGTTAATGATTGTAACAATGCCTTCTGACATTTTGGAGCTCCGAAGTCAGTGTTCCATCACAGTGAGCTGACAAGTCTTTTAATTTTTTCTGCAAATTCATAGATTCATACATCACATATACACACATAAAACTCAGTTTGCCATGCAGCCAGAATTTACTGCAGCTGATGGGGACTTGTTATAGAATTCTACATCCTGAAAGAATCTTTTTAAACACCTTTGTTGAGCCAAATTATTTGTAAAGATGTGTCAGGGTTGTTGCTTTCAGCTACATCATCTAGTGTAGATACTTTGATGCTTTGACTTGTGCCAGAAGAGAAGATCCAACAAATCCCAACCTCCCTGGCTGGATAGAGTTTACACTAAAACTAGGAGGGAAAACTTGTTATATCATTTTGATTTCTGCATTGTTAAGTTATTAACCACCATCTCAGCTTTCTCTCTCTGAAAATGTGCATTGGATTAATTTTGGTAAACCTTGTTTAAAATGTTAATTCTGATTTTTTTAAAGACAGGAAAGAGAAGAGGTCGGAGTCTAATTAATCCAAGTGACATCCAGCTTGTATGTATTTTTTCAAAAGTAACTATCAGTTTTCCCCAAAATAGGAAGACAGGAGAAAGAACATTTAATCCTAATGACATCCAAGGTTCAGCAATATTTTTCTGGACGGTGTTACCTAACAGAGATAGATGATGTTATTTTACCTTCTAATGGAAAACTGCAGAAAGATAAAAGGCAATTGAGAAAACAAAATTCTTTTCAGCAAGTGATGAATTTAACTCTCTCTAAAATATAGATAATTCCCTTAGTAAGTCCTTAAGAGGAATGATTATGTTTTCTGCTGCACAGACAATGGAAGGTAATCCTAGGAGATTATATTTTAGCAAATCATTAATTACATAGTTCAATGTCTTAAACTATATGGTAAAGACAGAAGATGAGCCAAACAACCCAAATCCGTCACTGCTTAGTTGCATTGGAAAGCCAATGGGTTTTTTTATCCCAGGACAGATTAGTGGGTTTTTGCAGCTGTTTATTGTGAAGCTGTGATATCTGAGATCAATAACAAGGATGCATTTAGGTGGGTTTCAATAGACTTTCCCCTAATTCAAGGGCAGTAAATTGAATCTGGATCAAATACGCTTTTACAAGACAAGTGCAACACTTCAGTAACATAAAAAGGAATCATAGATTCATATGATTTGCTCCTGACCTGGAGTCACCCACAAGGACCATCCAGTCCAACCCCTGTCCCTGCACAGACACCCCAACAATCCCCCCTGTCCCTCAGAGCGTTGTCCAAACCCTCCTGGAGCTCTGGCAGCCTTGGGGCTGTGCCCACTGCCCTGGGGAGCCTGGGCAGTGCCCAACCAGCCTCTGGGGGAAGAACCTTTTCCTGAGATCCAACCTAAACCTCTCCTGACAGAGCTTCAGGCCATTTCAGGAATTGGAATATGTATACACCTTTTGTTATAATTAGGGCCTACTTGGCCCATCCCAGTTGCACATTTAAGGGTTAATAAGTCAATGAAGATCCGTAAAATGTCACAGTTACAGGCGAGAATCTAATAGAAAAAAGTACTAAAAGGAGACAGTGGAAGGAAATGAAATGAAAAGGTGTGCTCTCAGTGGCTGCACTGAGATGATTTGTGCTGAAATAAGAAATTGGCAGAATGATTTAATATGTCTGATTGGAGGTTAAACAGACTTTCAGAAACAAAACCAGGTGCAGTACTCTACCTGTTTTCTCCACCTGTGCAATTGTTAGGGCTGCAGTCTTGTTGGGATCATGGGGACATGGGGGGATGGCTCCCATGATTAGAGTGCTGCAAGGAGGGGATACAGGTTCTTTAGGAATCCCAGGATGGAAAAGGGGGGAACGAGACTTGCCCTTTATTGTGAGAGAGCAGCTGGAATGCATGGAGCTCTGCCTGGGGATAGATGACCAGCCAACAGAGAGTTTGGAGATAAGGATTCAAGGAGGACAGGTCTGCTATAGGCTGCTCAACCAGGAAGAACAAGTAGATGAGGACTTCTATAGACAGATAGGAGCAGCCCTGGTCCTCATGGGGGTCTTTGACCACCCTCTGGAGGTACAACCAGCAGGGCATAAGCAACCCAGGAAGCTCTTGGAGAGCATCAAAGAGACAGTTTCCTCAGCCAAATGGCAGAGGAGACAACAAGGAGACGTGCTCTGCAGGGCCTCAAACTCACCAACAACGAGGACCTTCTTCAGATATGAAGGTCAAAGACATCCTTGGCTCCAGAGCCCATGAGATGGTAAACTGGAGAATAATTAAAAGGATAAAGAAGCCACCCTAGAGGGAGAGCTATTGTTGTAGAGCTATTGGGCAAGACATTAAGAATGCTGATATACTGGTGATGATGTTTTCCTGCTTTGATTTCTTTGCCCATCCTGCCAGTTTCTTGGCAAGTGAAGGTCATGGCGTTGGCTAACACGGAACATTCCTTGCAGATTCCTCTGCAGTTGCAGCCCTCTTTGAAACAGGAATCTCTACCTCTGGTTGGTTGCCCATTTGTCCATTTTATATTTGACTAGTGGCTGTAAGTGAGGGCAGCAACATGCTCAATAGTTCACAGAAAACCAGTTCCATCCTTAGTAAAGGAGCAGCTCCTGCTTTGCACAACCAATATGTGGATTCTGGACCATCTAGAGAAGGTCTTTCATTTTCTTGCCAGATCCAAGAGCAGAAGGGGAATGAGCCCAGGATCTGGAGGGAAGGATGAAGAACAGCTCTTCCCAATTCTACAGATGTGAGTTGCAGACTACAAAAGTGATAAAGATGCTACTTTATTCTTGAGAATAAAGGCAAGAACATCGTAGGGGCAGATCAGGGAGTGCCATCATTAACTTACATGTGCAGTACAAGGAGTAGGGACAGCTAAAGGTAGGAGATCATAAGTTTTAAAATACACTTTAAAAACCTCTTTATGTATTTTTCCCCATTTTGGCTGGAAATAGTGCTTTGCCTCCCCCCAGCCATTGTCTGTACCCACGTCTCTTTTGTCCTACTCTCCTAATGCTGAAACACGATGGCCAGTGACCTCTCAAAAACCTTCATTACACGTATAAATGCTGTTGTTATATCTGTAAGGCCAAAAATAGTTTAAATATGTCAACTTTTGAGCTGTAGAGATCTTCTCTACAGAATAGAATAGGTTGATGAAGGCAAAGCATAAGCAAAACCCAGAAAGGCAGAATATGTCTTTGATTTCTTTAATCCTCCAGATTGATAATGATAATCCAGTACCAGAAACAAAAAAAAAGTACCAGAGAAACCTCAAGACATTAGATAAGCAATGCAAACAGACTAATCTGACCTTCTTATAAATCACAAGGAATAAGACATTAGATGCCTAAATTAGCTACAGCATTGTATAATTCCAATAAGCTATGGGTGAATTTTAATTTTAATGTCTAAATATGAGTGAGAATTCTTGGAAAGCCCTTATGTTTCAGTCATTTTTCAATTTTCTTTTTGGAAAACCAAACTCTAAAGTTCATACAGAAGATGAGAGCTTGCAAAAATCCAAAGTTTAAAAATAAGCATTTTTAATTTCTAGTTCTTCACAATAATGGATGCTTTTGAGCTCTGAATAATTTATAATAATAGTAACCAGAAGCAGCTGAAATGAAGTTTTGTGATTAGGAAAATAGTGATATATTGATGGTTCTGTATGTTTATTTATGTTTGTTTTTGTAATAGCCAGACCCACACAAAAATTGAGTCTGAGAACCAATTCTTCCCAGAGAAGCTGTGGATGCCACATTCCTGGAAGTGTTCAAGGCTGGGCTGGATGGGGCTTGGAGCAACCTGTTCTAGTGGAGGGTTTATATAGGTTTAAATGCAACAGCATAATCTGTGAATTCTGACCCCACCTAGAGCAAATAATCTGTACCCTGAGGTGTGATGTCTGGCCTCACCTGAACCTCGACACATTTGCCTTGGGAATGGCAAACACAGATCTCCACACTTTGCTGTGGCCTTGTGTATAGCTCAACTCACATCACCAAATCACCCTCAGTGTTCTCTTTTCTCTTCCTGTTGTTACCATGTCAGGTTTAATTTCATGTAGTAAAAAGAAGCAATCTGAGGTCGACAGCAGACCCCAGATACAGATGAGCAGAAGATCACTGGAAAATATGTAGGTGTGACTGTTAGAAACTCTTCATGTTTTAGTACCTGGCTGATTTTCTACAGGATTTCAGTGAGGACATAACAGGAAGAACTGAACTAGGAACCCAGCAGACCCATTATTCACCAGCAATGGACCCTCTGGCTTAAATGTGAGACTGTGTCATCTGTTGCCAGGCTTATTTTGAGGATTCACTGGATTGCCTCAGGGCCTTTTCTCCTTTAAGAATATAGAGAGAGAAGTTCTCTAATCAGTTTCTGCTGCATTTGAGCCACTTAACAGATGCACAGACTGTCCTGGCTCCAGATCTTATCATTAATCCCCCCTCTCCTCTAAAGAGAGGACAAGCACCTTATTTCAGCCTGCATTAGTGACCATGTCACAGTCATTACTTGTCCCAGTTTGTCAGCAATCCAGATGATTCCCTTCTGCCTTGCTGCTCTTCCCATTTAGTTTTGGATGAGTTTCCTTCACTTTTCTAATTCGTAATGAATTATGCTGACAATTGTATATATATGTTAACAAAATAATGCATACGGGAATTAGAGGTAAGCCATATGCCAAATTCTGGCTATAATTCTTCGGTACTGCATAGCAGATGATTTTAAGTCCCTTCTCCAGCCGTTTAATACACTGCCTGATTTACTTTTGTTCACTGTTTTGGATAAAGAAAAAAAGTATCTCAAATGGACAGTGTATAGAGAAAGCTGTTTCAAATTTATAACTTTAAAAGTTTATATGTTTAAAAGTAATATTCAGCCTATAATATGTCAGTTGCAATGGGAAAGAATTAATTCCTATTTTTGCTACAGGCAATTTTAGCTCTTGCAGGTGCATTTTCATGTGGTTATACACTGTATTCTGCAAGGTGGCACTAATTTGGGGAACAAGGAACATGAAAGCTGGAGATGAGTGTGGATTAAGGTCAAAAAAGACAAGATTTATTAAAATCAGACCTATGCATTATCAGTAAAAGATGCCAATGATGAGCAGCACTGTCATATTTTGGTCTAGAAAAAATATGTGGATCACAGTTCTCTGTGGGAGCAAACAACTGATAAATTCAGCCTATGGTAAGCTGAAAATAAACCATCTACACAACATAAAACACTTATATTCCTATAACTGGGCCCATTTGGTTCTTAGAAAATCACTTTTCTGCAGGGTATTAAAAAAACCCCCATCATTAGAGAGGTAGTGTTGATACTTTAGCTCTGAGTGTTTTTGTGATCACACTCCAAAGCAAAGAAAACTCTCTGTCAGAGACAGGAGTGACAAGGAAAACCCTAAAGGGCCATGGTTCAATTTTAGATGTCTCCAGCCACAAATACTTAAACTTGGTACCTAACAGGAGAGTAAAGAGCTGATTCAGCTCTTGCACTGGGGGGGAGAGGACAAAATTAACAGTAAGGGATAGGAAACCATTTGACCATTTATTCCCTCTTGCATGGACACATACCCAGGATTAGAGGTTTTTCTTATTCACAATAGGGCAGTAATTCCCTAAACATTTTTAACATGAATATTTCTGTCTACAACCCTGAAAAAGAACACCAGATAAATTAAAAAAAAACAGTTAAAACTGGATCTAAACATTCTATCAGGTATATTATTGGATTAGAAAGTTTATATTTTAAAATTTCCTTATAAAAACCCTCAGAATGATCTATCTAAAGTAAAGTAACCCAAACAGGTCTAAAGGCACTGACATATTGCACCATAGGTTGATATATTCTTATTAAAAAGCAGCTACATTTTTCTCAAAGGAAAATCTATGCTCGAAGCTATGGAATAAGGAGAAATAATAAAGTTTTTAATAGAATTACTGGATGCCTTGTGATTTGGAGTTCTTTAAAGCTACAGTGAAAATGGCATTTAAAAATAAATCAATATTCAACTCTCTGTCATTTTCCATAACCTTAAATATAGTCAATGCAAATAATAATTTATCTAAAAATTTAGAAGTATTATAGATAATAAAATATGTCTTTCAAGTGCATAAGGACCTCAGCTATAAAACCAACATCTACATTGGGACCTTCATGCAGCTGTTAAAACCTTTGCTGGTTCTTCCCCCAGAGGGTAGTTGGGCACTGCCCAGGCTCCCCAGGGCAGTGGGCACAGCCCCAAGGCTGCCAGAGCTCCAGGAGGGTTTGGACAATGCTCTGAGGGACAGGGTGGGATTGTTGGGGTGGAATTGTCCAGGAATTGGCCTCAATAGTCCTTGTGTGTCCCTTCCAACTCAGAATATTCTATGATTCTATGAGAACTATTTATTGACTGATTGGTTGGTCATTTGAGCTGTTAATCTACTTAAAAATATTTCCTGCACAACAGGTAAGTACTATTTTTATTTATCTCTTCTCTCTCATTCAGTCTCTTTTGCTGTCTACTTCAATAATCATCATAATCTGGAAGGAGAATTAAATTAAAGCCATATTCTTGGCCAATACTAAGTAGAAAAACAAACTCTTGTGGAAGTTATTTTTCCTTACTCTATCACTGCTTATTTGTCATAAGAATCATATAACCACTGAATACTTTACGTTGGAAAGGACCTTCAAAGTCCATCTGGTTCTAATCTCCCTGCCCCGGACAGGAGCATCTTCCACTATCCCAGGTTGCTCCAAGACACTTCCAGGGATGGGGCAGCCACAGCTTCTCTGGGCAATCTGTGTCAGGGCCTCACCACTTTCATAATAAAAAATGTCTTCCTTACATCCAAACTAAACTTACCCTCTTTCAGTTTAAAACTTGTCCTGTCTCTACAGACCTTGGTGAAAAGTCTCTGCATCTTTCTTAGAAGGCTCCTTCATATATCAAAAAGGCCACAATAAGGTTTCCCAGGAGCTTTCTGTTCTCCAGGATAACAACCTCAACTTTTTCATCCTTTCTTTACAAGAGGGAGGTTCCAGTCCTTGGATCATGTTCACGACCCTCCTCTAGTCCCATCCTAACAGGTCCAAATCTTTCTTGTACCAGAGACCCCAGGGCTGGAGGCAGCTCTGCAGGTGAGGTCTCACCTGAGGGGGCAGAGGGGCAGAATCTCCCCCCTCCCTGCTGCCCACCCTGTGGGTTCAGCCCAGGACAGGGTGGGTTTCTGGGCTGTGAGAGCACATGGCCAGGGCGTGTCCAGTTTTTCATCCGCCAAGTCCTCCTCCTTAAGGCAATGGCTTAATAAATTCATTTAGTAAAGAACAAAGTCACAACAAAAATTGGAGCCTTTCATCATCAGATGATGTATTTCCCAGGTGCTGCATTCTTGGAGAAGCTGGTGGCAGGAGGTCTGTCAAGTTCCTAAGTTAGTACAAAGCAGCTGCAGTTACCTTTCCTCAGAATTTTGGTGCCTCAGTGACGTGGCCATCGATATTCCAACATCAGCCTGGCCAGTGCAGTGCATCCCTTGGACAAATCTGCACTCAGTCCATATCCAAGAATTAATGTCAGCTTTAACAAGAGGCCAAATCAAGCATGGACAGCTTCCAGGAAAGCTATTTCCTGTTTCCATACAGTGGACATTATTTACAGCTCCAACATGTAATACACAATTAGAGCAGAAAATCTATTTATTCGCTGAAAGAAAAATGAGTGCCGAGTAAACAGGAAAACTTATGGGCAAGTATTATATAAGCATTACTTTTGCTTGGAACACTGTTAGATATTAACAAATATGTTCTAACAAACTGAGAAATGTCCAGAGGGTTAAGTGCTAAACCTACATAAAAGCCAATGGATTTTCAGCGAGGTTGAGTTGAGTTCCCTTCTGTTTTCATTGTATGCTGCTTTCAAAGGATGGGGCCACAGCAATAGTGGGGTAGAGTTGCCTTTAATTAACACCACATATGGGTTCTAGGTGTGATTGTTTCCTTTCTTCCTCTTACAGAGTTTGCAACTTTGGTCATTCTTATCTTAGAAAAAAAATCATGGAATAGTTGAGGTTGGAAGGGACCTCTTTGGAGGTCACCCAGTCCAACACCTTCAATTAAGCAGTTTGCTCATGGCCTTGGCCTGAAATAAAATTAAAGGAAATTTAAACAAAAAAAATTATAGGAATTGTTCTCTCCTCTTCCCCTTTCCCCCCCTCCACTTTTGGGAGGAGATGCTGAACAGAAGAGATGGTAAATACTGTGAGGTCTACATATATTTCACTACATGTTATTTCTAGATTTTCCTATTTCACTTCAACAGCATGGAAAAAGCCATCCTACCCAAGGTTGGTATAGCTTCTCTGCAGAATTCAATTTCCTTTGCTGTTTTAGTTTTGTTGGAACTGAATAAACAAATTAGGTTTATTAAGCTGAATTGCTAACATAGCTGAACTTTGTCCTGTCTCTGAGTAAGACTGAAAAGGGTACAAAGGGCTATTTCAAACCCACCTGTATGCAGCTACCATGTTGCAGGTTTCCCAGTGGAGTTTTCAGACCAGCTGAGAAAATAAAAATGTGCTGTTGATGCTGAGGAATTATTCTCCTCACCCTACAATAGAGCAACATGTTCATTTACTCTTGACTGAAACAGAGACATTTGATAAAATAATTCAGGAGCATATCAGTGTTGTCCATAGAGGAAAGGCCCTTGAGTCCAGGGAACCAAGTGTTTCAGATTTTGTCTTGGTGCCTGAGAAAGGGTAATAACACTTTTGTTATCAAATACACTGTTCTTAGCAGTGTCCAGCTTTATTCTGTGAAGTAATTATATGCTATTTCAGAGAAAAATTATGAGGCAATAAAAAAGAAATATTTAAATATCTATCATCTCTTACCTTTCCTAACCCCCTCTTCCCTTTGAATTACCATCATATCTGCCATATCTTAGAACACCACCAAAAAATGAAAATGTTTGAAGATTAAGTGTAATAAAGTTGATTTTGCACCAAATAACACACAGTCCATTCCTTTCAAATCCTTTTAATTCTTTTTGCTCCAAACATTTCTGACTGTTCTTGCTTAATTTAAACTTTAAGAATCAGAGATCCCATAATGACTTTTTTTACACTTTAGAGTTACAATTCTTTCAAAGAAAATCTACCTGCTAAACACTGAGGTTTCTTTTTATCAAATTATGGGAAAAAAACCACCAGAAAAAAAAAATTTCCTTGAACCCACCAAACTTTCCACTTTATATAACCTTTAAGAAAATGTTACCTAAATAGGTTGGCCATCACTAACACAAGCATAGGTTCAGTGCCAAACTGAGCAGCTGCCTGCTCTCTGCTGATTTCCCCCTATTCATTTTATAGAATCATTAAGGTTGGAAAAGACCTCCAAGATCATCAGGTCCAACCTTGTACCTTTCTGCTCTTTGGGAGTCCTGATTACCAACACCATTCTCTGAGCTGGTCCTTTATATCCTAGAATGAGGAAGGAGTGATCCAAGTCCTTATCCATGCCCCTCCACCGAGGGTTTACACAGGGAGCTGTGCATGGATGATGATTCTCCTCAGATTAAGTGACTGATTGATGATCCCTGAAACACAGAACATGCTGAGTTGGGACCCACAAGGACCATCAAGGCCAACCCTTAGCCCTGCACAGGACCCTCCCCAAGAGTCACACCCTGTGCTTGAGTGCATGAGATAGACTGTGCCAACACAGAAAAGGAGATGTAGGAAAACACAAGACGTCCTCGGGAGAAATTCAAAGTTGAAATGAAACTTTGTATGAATTGGTTTTCAGTTGAAATGAAATAAACCCAAACTCCCTCTGATCCAATTGTTTGGACAGCTTTAGCTTTTCAGTTTAGTTCAAAAAAAAAAAAAAGAAAAATGTAAATCACGCTCAAGAGGAAAACAAACCATGTGTTTTGATGATGAGTCTCCACAAATGTTTTTTATTTATAATCTTCGCAATTTCTAGAGTTCAGAAGTTGCAATCAGCATATGTGACACAAAACCTATTAATTAGCCATTAACTTCTAGTGCAGGGATAATGTACTTCTCCTTTGTAAACTTCTGAAGAAAACTAAAATGCAACTGTGTAATAAACAACAGATACTCAAGGCTACAACTTTATATTTCCTCAGTCAAAAAATGAGTGATTCTTTAAAATTTGCAGCAATTATACTGTGTCCCAAGGTGATTTCAGCAAAAGTACCTTGTGACTGAAGATGTGCTGCATGTAATTTAAGCTGTCATTGTCCATACAAACATGCCAAGTGTAGTTAAAGAGCACAATTCTAAATTCAACAGAACAACACAATTAAAAAAAGCAAATTGTAAGTCTGATTTTATAGACGTCCAAAAAACCCGATATACTAAACTTGGCTGGAAGAAAAATCACATTAGAGAGGTAAGAAATGGATCAGGGAGAGATCTCAGGAAATCACCACACTGCCTGCTTGTCCCACAATAGGATTTGTATATAAAATACAGTTAATAAATATTTGTCCCAATTTAATACAAAAGGAAGGACAAAGATTCTAACATCAAAGATTTTTCAAGCAGCAAAAAGGCCTAATAAATAAAGTCTGCCACCCTACTGTAGCATGTCATTTTTCATCTATTTAATAATTCATTGCTCTAATATATCAAAAACAAAGTAGAAAAAACAATCTTAAAGCAATGAGCATAATGACAAAACCACTAAAATATTAAAATCCCCCCAAGTTTCCTGGGATTTTGAGCACCATGTTATCAAAGGGTGAATAGAATGCCACTTTCAAAAATCTTGCAGAATCATTGACATTATTTCCCAAAATATTTAATTTTATGGATCTAAAGCCATGGGCTTACCTAAACTTTAATAAAATATCAGCTTCAGTTATATGTAAATTTTGGGAGGCAAAGTTGAACTCTTGAGAATCATCCAGGCACGAGTTGCTGGGTTTATTGTAGATCTATCAGCTCTCTGCCTTCACTACATCCTGTTTCGCTCACCTAACGTTTAGTTGCAGAAATACCATGTCTTTAATTCTATTTACATCCTAATAAGACTGTCAGTGCACATTAAAAGTGGTTGCTCTCCAAACCTGAAACAGATATAAAGCTAAGGAAAAATAATATCAACGACATCTTCTGTGTTCCATCACCCCCTCCCTCCACAGCACTGCACTGACTCTTGTATCTTGATCCAAATATTGATTTGGATCACTGGCAGAGAGGGTGACTCCTTTCCATTCAGCCTGCTGCCCTGGTGCTTCCTCAAATCTTAGTTAGATACAGGCACTGACCTGCAGATTCTTATGCAATCATAATTTTTATGATCATGGATGTTCATTTATATATAATAACTAAATTGTAAAATGTTGTGGATGTTCATTCTTCCTTTTCCTCCTCCCTCCCTCCCTGTCTTGTTTTTCCCTCCTTCCCCCTTGCTCCTGAGAGTCTCATTTTAATGAAATAAAAAGCAATTAATTTTCAGAAAATAGTGATATTAGAAACTGTATCTTCTATCAGGTATTTAGAGCAGAAAGCACATACAAGTGATTGACTTCTAGGGAAAGGATGACTTTGTAAATTAACACTACACATGCAATATTTTTAATCTCTTCTGTTTGCCTGCCACAGAGCAAGCAGAATTACAAGATTATGTTGCAGTAAATTTCCTTTCAATTATGAAAGAGTGAAGCTCAATTTCATCTGCAATATTCAAATCTATCCCTTGGATCCATAACAAAGAGGATAATAGAACTTTTAAGCTTATGTGTCATTATTCAATCAGTAGAAAGATACAGACTCGGCATGTTCAGAATTCAATTCTCCAATCATTTCTCTCATGTGGAGCATCAGCTTCTTACACATCCCAATGAATTCCTGCCTGCTACAGAGAAGGGAAGTATGCCAGAAAAATCAAGAGGTTCCAAGCAAGCAAATTGTGAAATTTCTATCTAATTCCACATGACTTGCCTTCAACACAGGTTTGGTGCAGCTGAGAACAACTGGAACAACAACCTGTCCTGGACAAGCTTCCCTAAGTGGGCTCCTTGAGAAGGGGGGTGGCAGCACCATCTGGAAGAGGTCCCTTACCAGCTCTGCCCTTCCGTGGTTCCATGAATATATCCATACATCAGCCAGGGAATTAGAGATCAGCGGGATAGAAGCGCTTGAAAGGTTGATAAATCAGACCAGTTTCAAAAGTACGCATTTTACTCGACTGATGCTCGTGAACAAGTCACAGAGCCAGAGCCTGGTTTTTAGTGAGGCTTAAACGAGTGACACCAGCCTGCCTTGCTCTGCAAACCCAAGGGGATGATGCTGTTGGCCAGTCTAGATCCTTTGCTGGTGTCTTTTGGTTCTAGTCCTTGCAGGCGATTTCCTGAATCCCGTTTGTGTAACTGTGTATCAGGACCTCTTGCAGTTACCTGTTATTTATACATTTATGGTTGGCTGCATTACAAAATGCCTGATGATGTTCACGTTATTAACAAAGCTACAGTGTTACAAAGCACTGTCACTGGTTACACTGCTTTGGTTTTTTTGGTTGGTTTTGGTGTGTTTGGTTGTTGGGGGTTTTTGATGTAGAATGGTTGGTTCCATTGTAATCTCCATGATTCAAGTAAATACCCTGTAAATCTTCAAGGTTGCACATGCGAACAATGACGGCCCAGAGTTTGCTTCCATTAGTGTTCCCAAAGGTGTATCATTAACTGGATATTAAATGTGTTAAAATTTACAGCCTACAGTATTCAAGTACAAGCAGAAATCAATTATTGTTTCCTATTAAGGTAGGAGTTATGGACTATTAAGCAATGTCTGAAATGGACCAAGGTTATTACTGGAAAAAATTAATGGAAAACATTCTAACTCAATATGCTCATGAGCTCTCATAGAAAGACCCTTAATAGTCAGTATTTCAAAATGATGTAGCATCACTAATCAATACAGAGGGAAGAGTGACCAGCAGGTTATATCAGACCTCTGTGTAATGAAAACTAATGAAGTTTATGGAGAAGTGACACATGTTCACATGCTTGCAGACAAGCTAAAATAAATGAATTTGCTGCACAATAATGTATAATTAACTAGCAAATCCCAGCCTACACAAAGCTTTCATTGTGCAGCTCAGCTGCTTCTGTCCAGTGCACTTCAGATGGGTCTCCAGTGCTCTCTAACCACTGTCAGAGCTTTCCCAGAAAAAGCAGAATTTAGAAATGAAAATGGTCACTTAGCACATTTTCACATGTCAAGACAATTCAGATGAAAGCTATTTTAAATTAAATTTTCAGTTACAATTTTGCGACTTGGTAATAAAATATTGCTAATATTCAAATATAATAAATATGCTGCACTTACTTTATCCACTAAATAGGATTTTTTTAAAAATAAAATTAAGCTTGTCCATATAAATATACCAATGCTGTAATTATTCTTTCAGTTTTAATGCAAATTCCACTTAAAACAATTGAAAATTTCCCAATGTCTTTGATGCAACAGGATCAGGCTTTTCTGTTTTTAAACTTAGTTTTGCCTGGGAGAGAACATTGATATCTACTAAATGGTGGGAAAATGAATAACTTCTGTTTAATTTTAATGTATAAAGCCTTTATCTATGTAAAATAGTGCATAATACAGTTCATGTACAGGTAACTGCAGGGAGATAAGGAAAAGCTGAGATTTTCTTACAAAACATCAACTTGGATTATGTTCAAAGATCTGTCTGTATTAGATGTGTTGTTAAAAGATTTTACTATAGTCACTGGTTAAACAGTCCTCTTACATGCCTTTCATCAATCAAAGGAAGATGAAATTCAGAAAAACGCATCATCTTTGAGTTCAAAAGGTAACAAAAACATCACGTTATTTTAGTGAGCAAAGCAGAAGAAATAGAAAAAAAAAGAATAACATTTATAAACACGAGGTAGTCCCTTTTTAACCTGTGAACTGCAGTGCAGTGCAGGCAGAAGGTAACCTGGGAAAGACTTGCCTTAAGCTATCTGAAAATTCTTTGTCCTAAAGTTCCAGTTTTTAATTCAGAGGAGGATTTAATGAAGGTGCAGAAAGCCTATCTCCAACACCCCACCACACCAGCGTGGCTTCGTGGGCTCTGGGTGCACTGACACTCATCCTTTCTCACCCCTTTTGTCCCCTCTTTCTAAGATCTTCTATCCCAAGGCACTGTAAGGGACTGTCCCATGACAAATGTGCACTGCAAAACCACTGTGAGCTTATTTCCTCAATTTGGCCAGGTCTGTAACACATTAAAATTAGATACTCTTATAATTATAAAGTTATACACTTGTATAAGTACATAATTACAGTGTAATTGTCCACTGCTTTAAGAGTTCTCCACACTCAAGAGAAAAAGTAGTTAGGCAACTAGATTTTCAGAGCAATTTAAAGAAATTAGTTGTTAACTCCTTCAAATCAAATAAATGGTGCCTGACAGGAGACCTGTGGGATTCTCCAGCCACACATTCCACATACATACTTACATAGAGCCCTTACAACAACACTAGTCAAGCACCTAAAAATTACTTTCCCCTTTTAAATGGAAAGATTATGAGAGGACAAGGAAACACAGGCATAGTAATGTTTCACAGTGTGGAAAAATTATAAGTGCACTGGCTGTTTGTTCTGCGGGGATGACAAAGGTCCAGCACAAAAGGAAAGTTAAATCACTTTGCAGTGAAATTTATTTGAATGAAATAATTCAGTCAATCCTTTTCAGGCCAAACTAGTCCTTACCTTGTTATTCTGAGATCTCCATAGGCCCAATAATTCAATGCCAGACACACAGTGTGGTTCAGCCCAGCCTTCCTCCCTCACCAATTCCCACTTCTGAGGAAAGGAATGAGATCACACGCAGGTCTCTTTCTACTTGATTTTTCCCACTTAGGAAGCTTCATCCTGCTGGCACTAACTCCTGCTGTCACTTGGTTCTTTAAGTTGATGACAGCTTTTAGTACCAAGAACAAACCATCCTGCTTAGAACAGACTGAGCAAGAAGCTTCCTTTCTTTATGGTGAGTTATCCCTCTCCAAAAAATGTAAGATTGATCAAACAAAACATTCAAAGAAAATGTGCATGAAAATCCCTTCACCTTTACTCTTTATTTTTTAAAATGTTTGTAACTATCTCTATATCAGACCCACATCCAGATAAAATATCAATCCCCCTGCAGAAACCGAGGAAGATAAACTGCAAACATTTCTTTAAAAGCTTTTCTTTTGGAAATATAAAATATCAAGAAATTTTAGAAATCAGGGTGGAATCCCCATGTTTTTAGATGCTAGTTATTCAACAGAACAAGGCCCTGAGCACCCTGAGCTAATGTCACAGTCAGACTTGCTTTGAGCAGGGGATTGGACTAGTAGACCTACCAGACTAAATTAACCTGTGATTTTATGATTCTGCATTTAAAGAGTATAATTTTGTGACAGACAGCATCAACTTCCTTGGTGTGCTTGTTGTAGTCCTTAAGGCTGAGGGAAAGCTCTGTAAGTTTAAGGGCATTTTGTTTTTCTGGAGAAGCCCATATGTAGGAGAAATGTGACCCATCTCTAGCTGTGGCTGTTGAAAGCACATCATGGGGAGTTGCCTGATGTCTTCTTTAGAG
Source organism: Neopelma chrysocephalum (assembly GCF_003984885.1). Taxonomy (NCBI): domain Eukaryota; kingdom Metazoa; phylum Chordata; class Aves; order Passeriformes; family Pipridae; genus Neopelma; species Neopelma chrysocephalum. The sequence goes on from NW_020897949.1 coordinate 135,066, forward strand.
AGCAAACTTAGAGAGTTCCTGAGGAAGGCAAGGAGAGTGATAGTTGATCTATGAAACAAATTTAAGCTGACTTAGGCACTCAAGGCAAATGTTTAAAGAAAATAGTGAAAACTTGACTTGCTTTCTCTACCTTCCCACTGCCTTGATTTTTAATTTTATTAAAAATATCTTGGTATTTGGCGCTCTTTGTCCTGCTGGGAAATTCCATGGAGGTGTGTCTGAACAAAAGGAAATGTGGAAAGTGACTTTAATATTTAATACTATGTTTGGTCTTCGTGACTGGAGTGGTTTTGTTCTCTCAGGGGTTTGTCTGTGTCACTCAGTCACACAGAGAACAACTGTGACAGCATTTGCTCTATAAAGAGAATTATTATTATGTCAGAAATCGTGGAATCACAGAATTGGAAAGGCCATTGAAGCTCATCTCATTCCACCCCTTCCACTAGCCCAGGTTGCTCCAAGCCCCATCCAACCTGGCCTTGGACACTTCCAGGGGTGGGGCAGCCACAAGCTCCACAGCAGCAGGGGATGATTTGCAGTTATTCTCCTGTTACTCAAAAAAGCAACCAGGTGGACTCAAGTGACAATCACTTAATTTCTACTGGGCAGCAATTGAAGCAGGGGGGTGAATTTGTGCCAGTTTCTATCAGCTGAGTTTATTTCTTAGTAGAAGTGCAAGATGCACAGTGCAAGAATATTGTTGTGCATAAAGGGATGAAACATGGATTACGCAGAAAAGATATAAATTGCATATTGATACAGAAGAATCAACTCCTGTCCTCATCTGATCTCATTTAATCTCAAGTTAATAATCCAATGCTATATCATACCTTAAGATTTCTCTGCATAATACTTTAAGTTTTCTAACCTAAATACGCTGTTGTTGGGAAAAAGCTCCAAAAGAAATGCAGTTTAACAAGTGCATATGCAAAATGCTACACTACAGGTAGACTATAACAGAAATACTGAAAGGGGGTTGACTGAAAGATCTGCAAAGAGGGACCTGGGGTTTAGAGAGTCTTACAAACATATACATTAATACATTTCTGCAGTAAACAGAATCAAATGTACAATATGTGCTAAGGAATATCACATATCAAATATATAAAACAATCCTTTCCTGCTATTCAGCCCCACTGCACTGAGGATCAAACATCTTCTCTGGGGCTGGCAGTAAATTTCCAGAGCAATACAGTTCAATCTGTCTTTTAAGCTGTCTGAGGCTTTCACTGTCTAAGTGTTTTGAGAAGCTGTAATGGTGTGCTCTAATCTTGATAACCTGCTAATTAGGTGTCATCAGCGTCTGCCATCCAAATATATCTCAACCTTGCTGGAAGGAACCAGCGTTTTCACACACCTAAACTCTCATTCAACCTGCCTTCATGCCAGTCTTAATATTTCTCCTGCAAATCTCAACAGAGAATCTGGGCAGGCACATGTAGAATTGTCTTGCATCAATTTGGTATAGATTTACCATACCTACAAGTTGATTTATTGTGCAAAGAAGCACATTGAGGCAAAGAAGCACGAAAAATAAAGATGGAACATTTTACAGGTCATTAAAAGGGTGTATTTACACAGATGAGTGAAGGCTGTTGCATGTTCCTCCTGACTTAAGATTCTTATCATATGATAGAAGACTTCCAGTCTTTAAGAGGGAATAATTTGAATTTCACTGGACATGTTCTATTTTAATGCTGAACATTTACCTTGATTTTAAGCTCTTGAAATGAATACATTTGCTGGGGTTTTGTAACAATCACTAGAAGTCATAGGTGGGAATGCACAACACTGACTCCTTGTAAGAAAAAGACAACGCTTCATGTTTCTATGAGAAATAAAATTGAAGATGATCTGATCTGAAACCGTTTTGATTTGTGCCTGCTGAGGATCTGAACTGCAATACATGGAATAATTAATTGGTTAAAAATAGGCAGAATATATACTGACTTAGACTGCAATTATAAAGGTATAGTTTCAATTCTTGAATAAGTTACTCTCCAACCAATGCAGCAATCTTACAGCTTCTTCAGTGTAACTGAAATCTGAATGTGCCCTGATGACTCTTACCATAGAATCAGAGTGGTTTGAGTTTTGGAAGTGACCTTAAAGACCATCTCATTCCACCCCTGCCACGGGCAGGGACAACTTCCACCAGCCCAAGTTGTTCCAAGCCCTGTCCAACCTGGCCTTGGACACTTCCAGGGATGAGGCAGCCACAGTTTCTCTGGATAATGAATATAAAATATAAAAAGTTCATGTGGCATAGGGCAGTTGGCACATATTGCCTTGAAACCACCTCTGCAGCAGCAAAAGGTGATCTAGTTTGCATGTGGCTTTTAGAAAATGCTAAAGCAGTTGTACCTACCTTGGGATGAAATGCACAATGCAATCCCAGCTTTATTCTTCTTGGTTCCAACATAATTTAACTAATAGGAAGCTCCTCATCCACTGGATGCAAAAATGAAAAATAATTGTAGCATAAATCTAAAGGAGATATTTAGAATATTTTCTTGGATTTATCCACAGATAGGACATCCATATAATGGATACAGATATAATGCTTTTATTCTCTCATTTCAAAATTATTTCGTTAATTCTTGGACCTAATCCAAATTAAGGTGAAATTGTCCATTGCACTGTGCAAAGCAGACAAACATAGAACCCATGGGGCGGGCTGTGTCTGACAAAGGATGCACTCAGGTCCAATCCATGGATGCACCTTCATGCAGCTTTCCTAGGTTTCCAATTTCTGCTCAGTCTGTTTAAAGACCACAAAGATGGAACACAAATTCTTCTTTCATGTTTAAAATCAGATCCTAGATCAAGCCTTTTGACATCTGGAATGAGCAAAGTAGTGAGGCAAAGGTAAAGTAGTGACAGAACACTTAAAACAAACAACAGGAACTCCATTATAAAAAGCTTCCCTGCAGACAGGATTAAATTAATGAAAAAAAAAAAAAGAAGGATCCAGAGTTTCATATGTTCAGAAAATTATTCTGGCTAGCCAAGACTTCCATCCAAGCCACTTCCTTCTGCCTAGTCCTGCTGAGCTGGAAACCCATTTTTGCACTATGGACCAAAGCAAAAAATATTATCCATTTTCTTAAAGTATTTGGTTAGAGTTGCTAAATAGTGACTTAATGGGCTTGATGGAGAACTTCTTTCTCTCTGACTTCTGCTCTGTAAAAGAACTCAGATAGAATATCCTGTGTTGTTCCACCTGTTTCCCTCACAGAAACACATCTGTGTCTGTCTGTGTATATCAATCTGAAAGGGACTCTGTCTCTTATAGTTCTAGTAGATTTTGTTAAAGTAAGAAAAAAAAAGCAACAAGAGATTTCTATTTGCACACTTATTTTTTCTTTTATATGCTTTAACAAAACCATTTTCACTGAAGATGAAGGTTGTTTCAGCTTCTTTAAGATACAAAAAAATCCTCATTAAACATGTTGGAACTGAATTAGCAATTCATCTTTTCTTCATTCATCTGCACCCTCTTTAGCACTTGACTGTATTAACAAGAATACCATACTGAAAAATTGTAAAAAGGGAGTAATATTTTCATGTTGTAAATAGTCACCCTGAAGTTAATACTTTCTTTACTGTCAAAGAGAGTTCACACATATCTAGAGCTTATTATTCCTTAAAATGAAGCAAATCAAGGGGCTTCTTCAGTAGTACATAAGGCTGCCCTTATGGGAAGAGTTAATCCTCATGACCCACGCCAAAAAAGATAACATTGAATCCCAAACAACTCCTATGGAAGACAAACAAAGCATTCTGAAAATTCAAGGGCACATTTTTCATGGGCCTTGGAACGGAGGCCATGGAGTGACAGGATAAGGAGGAGTGGTTTTAAGCTGCAGGAGAGCAGGTTTAGATTAGGTTTTAAGAAGAAATTCTTGGCTGTGAGGGTGGGGAGGCCCTGGCAAAGGTTGCCCAGAGAAGCTGTGGCTGCCCCTGGATCCCTGGAAGTGTCCAAGGCCAGGTTGGACGGGGCTTGGAGCAACCTGGGCTGGTGGAAGGTGTCCCTGCCCATGGCAGGGGGTGGGACTGGATGAGCTTTAAGGTCCCTTCCAACCCAAAGCATCCTGTGAATCCATGATTCCATGAATCACAAGTGTAAAGACACCACTTGGGTCTGGATTGGGAAAAGAAAGACTGCCTAAATCCTACTTGTGTCATGCAAGGATAGAGGATCTCTGAGATTTACCTCAGAGATAAGCATTTCTCCAGCCCAAGGCTCTCAGTTTAAGGCACAACACAACCAAAAACATATTATTTACATCATAAAATCCCTTGAAATTGACTTTCATGAAGTTGATTATCTCCACTGAATTTTAAATTATCCTTAAAAATTGCCTGCCTGATTTATCCTTTTCATCTTTGGATTCCCAGGTTGGAGAGAAACTCTGCATCTCTCCATGAGTCTGAACAAAAAAAAAATGTTAAAAAAATTTAGACTATATTTTTGGAATTTTTTTTCATCTTAATTAGTCACAAAAATCTGTATACATAAGTTCATGTTCTGCAGGAAACAGATTTTTGGTAAAAAAATGCTGTGGTGTGTCTCTGAGAAGGAGGGATTTCCTTTTTATATTTTTTTGTTAAACCAGAATAAATCACCAAAATGGACACCTGCAGCTAAATATGAAATATTAATTAAACACAGTAATAAATACAATAACATCATTCTCAGTGGCCCTAATTAGAAATAAACCTCAACAATCTTCTAACACCACTTCTTATGCTTCACTAATGTGTTTCATTTGTAAAACAGTCTATTTTCAAAAAAAGCAACTGAAGCAATTAACTGGTCTCTATTTACCCACTTCTGAAGCAAAAAAAAAAATACACCCAGCACAGAATGTCTAACATTGTATTTATTCATTTTAAATTAACATAGAAACACGGTCCTGGTAATCACAGAATTCATGGGAAAATAAGGAAACAAAAGGCAAATCTGCTGACTGGTCACTGTGGAAAAGGGAACTCAGATTAGTTTTGTGTCTCCTTTACTGTTCCTGTGATTCTGCAGGTAAATTACAGCAATCACCACCCTGTAGTAGTTTAGAAGAGGCAGAGCTGATCCCAGAAAAAGAGAATTGCTCTAGGGGGCTCCTTCTCAGTGGCCCTAAAATGTCTCTTCTTGCCCTTGACCTATCCTCCCATGCTCCCTGCTCTGAAAAACAAGGGCTAAAGGCAGTTGTTAGTAAACTGTTAGTCCTGTTTTTACTCAAGACTCCAAGGAGTTCTAAGTTAACGTCTCCTTGTGTTGATCCAAGGACTCAAAAGATGGAAAACTGAGAAATGAATGATGATGAAACAAGTGGAGCTACGCTGAGTCATCTTACAAAGTAGATTTTTAATGGGACTCCTGGAAGTGTGTTTGGTGGGGCTTTTTAAAATTATAAATTTTAAATTATATAAATTATAAATTTTAAAATATTATAAATCATAAATTTAAAATTATACATTTAAAAATAATATATTACTTAATGATGAACACAAAAACAACAAATGATTTAGAAAAAGTCAGTTTGAATTAAGCAGCCCGTGGGTTTAAGTTTAGTTGGTTTACTCTCCTCTAGATGTAGATACATAGAACAAAATCCAGGGAGCATCCATGCAGCCCATTGTTTATGGAGAAATCTCTGCAAGGTTCTAGAGTGTAAGTATAGAAAACCCTTCCATAAGATTTATTATGAGGAGATGAGGGGTTTTGTCACTTAAGAAAGCTTTACTGCTTGGAAAGAGACATCTTTGCCAGAGATGGTTTTAGATGTTTTCTCCTCCCGCATTCCAGAGGAGCTGGATCCATGGTATGAGGAAAGATAAGTTCTTGAGGACATGTTTGAAGGCCCCAAAGTGTGTGTGGGGGGGAACAGGGATGATAAAAACCCTGAGAAGAACAGGAGTTGTGTCTTTCCCAGGCCTGGTGCAGTTTGTGCCGAAATGTTGCGTTCTCAACTTTTGAAAATAAATTCTCCTAAATCCTTGCCTGACCAGTACTTTGGGAGTAGCTGCATGTAATCTTTCTGTGCACAGAGGCAAAAGTATCTGGGGAAGCTGTAGTTTCTGTCTTCAGACACATGATGGTTCAGTAAAATCATCTGGTTCAGATAATCAAGTTTTCCTGACATACTTTCTCCTCCTGTTCCTGAACGACAGGACCTTAAACTGAAAGAGAGTAGGTTTAGATTGGGAAGGAACTCTTGGCTGTGAGGGTGGGGAGGCCCTGGCACAGGTTGCCCAGAGAAGCTGTGGCTGCCCCTGGATCCCTGGAAGTGTCCAAGGCCAGGTTGGAGGGGGCTTGGAACAACCTGGGCTAGTGGAAGGTGTCCCTGCCCATGGCAAGGGGTGGCACTGGATGAGTGTTTAGGTCCCTTCCAACCCAAACCTGATTCTGCTGTTCTCTGATTCTATGACATGTCATGGCCACAAACTCAGTCATTCCTGTGAAGCTACTCAGACAGAGACACAGAGCTCCCCAATATCTGGGACAGGGTTGAATGACAAGACCCAAAGAATTCGTATTATAAGTGTAACAGGGTGAAATTGAGGTTTGTGCCATATTACCAGCATGGTGTAGGTTGATACAGGGTTGTGCCCATGTCCACACTCAAGGCACTTAACTTTAACTTCCTGGTTGGCTGAGGAACTCCCTGCTCAGGTAGAAGCTGGAGGTTCAATGTGATGGCAGGACCGGTTTTGCTGGCACAACAGTTTGAAGGAATAAAAATATTACAAGTCCCAGTTATTAAATAACTGAATTGAAATATGTGTCCTGACAGAAGGAATGTGTCCAATTCTGGCCTGTGGAAGAGTCCTATCGAGCTTACTTTCTGCACCTGGAGAAAAGAAAGTGGCTCTTCAGCAGTAAGTGTATCCTGAGCAGCCCAAATCCCTCCCCAGAAAGCCACTCAAACCTGCCCCAAGCAGAGTAGTGGAGAATGGTTGCAAACACATTTCTACAAGGAGGGGAGTCACAAAACCTTTATAAAAGCGTTTCATCCTGCGTGGCCTAAAAAAAGAACATCCCTGCAGCCTATTTACAAATATTATTGCAGACCCCCTGTTCACTTCTAATGCTTTGAAGACTTTATTTTCAACTAGAAATGCCCCTACTTTAAACAAACTGTGGATTTTTTGAATATTTTTTGGAATATTTTTCTGCAACAGGCAGTAGTTCTGTGGTAAATCTGCAAACTAATTGCAGGGAATTGGGGCATCTGCTTGTCATCTTCACACTGAAGAATAAAATCAGAGACAGGAGTTATGGCATATAAAAACATAAATGCCAAGAAATAAAGTAAATGATTCCTCACCAAGCTTTCTGGAATGCTATCAGGAAGAAATTGGTGACCATACCAGCACATAGGCAGGTATGATATGGAAGTTATAGAATGGTACAAGGAAGAACTGCTCTGGTTATGTATTTTAACTCAAATCAGGATCACACTTGTTTATTGATTTTTTTTTGAACAACACCTAATGAAATAGCAATCCCAGAGCTATATACTTATGATCAATATCAGCAATATGACATCTAAATGGCATTACTACACACCCAACAGCTGTTAATAAAACCCCATGAATTTCTAAAGACTCTTTTATTACATCTTTTTCCCAAAAGTTCGGAGTGTGCCCTCGCACGTTCTGTCACTCAGACACTCACACAGACCCACCCCCACACCATGTGTGCTGCCATCACACATCCCCCCTCCTGGCTGTGAGCCTCCCCTTCCTGCACCCCCTCCATGGGAGCTGCAGGTGCTCCCGCCCCGTGTGTGCTCCTGCTGCCCCACACACGTCCCTGCCCCACACACGTCCCTGTCCCACACACATCCCTGCCCCACGTGCTGGTGACAAACACCACCGAGAGTCACAGCCCCAGAGCCAAGGGGGTCCCTCTGTGCATCTCAGTGCCTGGCAGGGAGGGTTGTTTGTGAGACATAAACACTGGCCTGGGAGGGTTGCTGGTGACTTCTGGGGGTGTCAAAACGAGGCTTACTGTTGTCTGTTACCCTCTTCTCAATCCCAAATATCTCCCTGCATCATATATTCCCCATCCTTAATTTCACGCCTTTTCAAGCTGACTCCTTCTTTCATCCAAAGTCTCTTGGTTGTGCTCTGGATACATCTTAATTTAGCTGATCATCATCTTAAGGAGACTTCCACAGATTTCACAGAATACTCTGAGTTGGAAGGGACACACAAGGATCCTTGAGTCCAACTGTCAAGTGAATGGCCCATACAGTGATCAAACCCACAACTGTGGTGTTATCAGCACCATGCTCCAACCAACTGAGCTGATCTCAGGATCTTTGTTATTGTTAATTTGCTCTTGATCATAATCATCAGTGTTTGGGCAAGTAGCCTCTCAGAGGAGAGAGTTTTGGGTACTCCAGTCACACACACTGTTGGTATTCCCACTCTTGGGTTATCCAGGGCACATTCCCAAGAAGAGGTGTATTGGGTGTATGTGGCAAGATTTTGGTAGCAGTGGGGCTCTTAGGGGTGGTTTCTGTGAGAAGGTGCCAGAAGCTTCCCCCCTGCCCAACAAAGCCAGTTCCAAGCAGCTCTGAGATGAACTTACTGCTTGGCAAGGCTGAGTGAAAGCAGTGGGTGACCCTCACCTGTCCTTGGCAGACCCTTCCCAGCTGCCCTCTGGAGAGGAGCCCACGCTGGAGCAAGTTTTCTGGCAGGACTTGTGACCCCCTCTGGAGCAGCCAGTCCCTGAAGGACTGCAGCCCATGGATGGGACACACACCGGAGCGGTTTGTGAACTGCAGCCCATGGGAAGGATTCAGGCTGGAGAAGTTGGTGGAAGACTGTCTCCCATGGGTGGGACCCGACACTGGAGCACGGAAAGAACATGAAGAGGAAGGAGCAGCAGAGACAGCATGTGATGAACTGGGCCCAACTCCTGTTCCCTGTCCCCTGTGCTGCTCAGGGGTGGGAGGTTTGCAAGGTGGGAGTGAAGGTGAGCTCAGGAAGAAGGGAAGGGTAGGAGGAAGTTGGTTTTAGCTTTGTTCTTATTTCTCATTATCCTACTCCTTTGTTAATTGGTAATAAATTAATTTCCCAAAGCTGAGTCCGTCTTGTCCATGGTGGTAACTGGTGAGTGATCTTCTTGTCCTTATCTCACCCACCGGCCTTTAACCACAGTTTCTCTCCCCTGTCAAGTTGAGAAAAGCAGAATGATAAAGCAGCTTGGTGGGCACCAGAAATTCAGGCAAGGTCAGTCCAACTCAGGAGGCCGTGTAGATTACCAAAAACTGGAAAATAAAGAGACATGAGGAAACAATAGGGATTTTATTAGTGACTTTTTTAGCTTCACAAAAATGGATAACAACATCCTTTCAAAATGTTTTTCACCTGAACGAAAAGAGTTTGGAGTTCTTGCTCTGGCAGAGCTCCATCAAGTTCACTTTACACAAGGAGTACATCTTGTTACTTCTGACACTTTCTTACAGCTTTAAAGTCAAATATGATGTTCCAGGTGGGTTGCACAACCATGGTGTAACCTGGCATTATTTCTGCCTTATATCATGATGTGACTTTAACATATGCAGCACAGAAACCGTATTGGCCCTTTTTCTTTCATCTGGCATTCTGCCTTACTGATGCAGGTTTAATTTGTTGCCTTTTATGAGTTCTACTTTTCTTTCATGTCTCCCACATCAACACTGAATCTCTGAAATTTTGAAATAATTCTTCCTTAGGTGTATTAACTTGACATTTTCCAAGGTCAGTCTCATTGTGTTACTCTTTCCTGGCTCCCAGTATTGCTGCATCCCTTTGCATTCCATTTCCTTGCCCTGAGTTCTGCTTTGCATGTGAGTGAGTGATTAAGGACCACAGTGTTCACTTACCAGAGAGATGGAGCAGTTAACAGGTACAGGTGGCATCTTCATCAAGCTTCTTCTCATCTGAAATCATCCTACCAGTAATACTGCTGGGCCTTAAAAACAGCTGGCTCAATGTAGTCCTTTATCAACAATTCTGGTTTTTCTTATGGTGTATACTTGACGTATAAAAAGTTTTAATGTGTTCAGCAAAACACGTCTGCTTTTCAGTTAACAAATCAATTAATTTGCTAGTGAAAAAACAAGTTCTTACGGGTAGACCTCTTGTACCTCTGCCAAACTCTTAAATTAATCCTGTCTTCTGACAGAGGCAAAGTAAAATTGGCATCATTTCTCACCTTTTATGGTACTGAAAGGCTTATTTTTTGGTAGGGAAATTTTCACCGAGGGAAAGGGCATGTGACTATTATCTGTGAGTTGAACCAACAATACCAAGATGTCTGTCTTTTGAAATTGAAAAGGCACCAAAAGAAAAGGAACTCACCTCACTGGGTGATTACTGTAGAGTACATAGGCAAACTTTTTATCTGCCAGTGAGGCTGGGATTTTGTGGCTGTGCTCTGAGGAGGGACTGCAGCAAGATCAGAGATGAGATGGCAGGAGGTGTAGGAATTACCATGAATAAAACAAACCCAGCAGCAATAGGGAAGTTGAACAGCTGTGCTTAGGTACTCGATGTTGTTATTCTCTCACTGCAAGATTAATTCCATGGGCAAAGCATTGAAATTATTTCAGCTGGCTGGCTGAATTTTCCCCTGAACATGTTTGATAACTGATTTTCCTTGCTAGAGAAGTATTTTGAGTTTACCATTATAAATTTAGGATAATGACTTAGTACAGACTTTACAAAAATCAGCAACAGTTGCTCAGGAGAAAAAAAATAAAGTTATTTTTTTGGAGGGGCTGGAAGAACTGTAGTAGAATCTAATCTTTCAAATTTGTCTGACAATTTTCAATATGTCTGTCCTGTGCATTTTTCTTCCTTCCTATACTTTCCATTCCCTCTTCTTAGATGTCTTCACAAAAGACTATGAAGGACCTCTGTTGGATTAATTCTGTTTCTCATCTAAACTTCTTACATAAAAATAACCTCTCTGAAGGAGAGCTTTGTAGTCTTTCCTTTCTGTTAATCGGTACATTCACAGAATTACAGAACATCCTGAGTTGGAAGGGACCCACCAGGATCATCCAGTCCAACCCTCAGCCCTGCACAGGTCCATCCCCAAGAGTCCCACCCTGTGCCCCAGAGGATCATCCAAACCCTCCTGGAGCTCTGGCAGCCTTGGGGCTGTGCCCACTGC